>NC_136508.1:80087801-80092801 GCF_053919585.1 Euprymna scolopes | reverse complement strand
AGTACAAATGGACAAATTGTAAATCCAACCAACCAAATACTCAACTATGTATAAAACTACGATTTTTTTAAAATAAAACTTACTTTGTCTTGGCATAAAAGTGTATATTTGAACGGCAGATAGAATTTCTTTTCTTTTTATCAATATCAAATTATAAACGTATCCGTGTTTTTAATGTTCTTACTATTGCTATGCATTAATGATTTTTTTTTCAGTTAACATATATTCATGTCAAGTCTATGAAAAACGTATACATAATAACATGCGTCCAAACGTTTTTCCTATACATAGAATTTGGGCTCGATATTATCATTTATGTTCTTATTTTTTAATTTCCGTAATTTACAAAAATGTAATTAAATCAAATTAAATTACACGTTCTACTTGCTGTGTGTAATCTTCGGCGAAAGACGATATTATTGTACAAAATACCGAATAAAAAATTAATCCCAGTTCGGATTTCTCGTTCAAACTTACGTGACTAAAACAAAATTTGATGATTGCATAAAATGTTCTTTTGAATTATATTTCCAGAAAGAGTGAGAAACATGAAATATATAATATATATATATATATATATATATATATATATATATATATACATAAAAGTGAAGTAGTCTTTCTGTGTGTGTGTGTGTGTGTGTTTGTACATTTCCCTACACACCAACTCTGTCAATTTTCAGTCCAAAGACTCGAGATTTGACATAAGATGTATTGAGATTAGGGAAAATCTTTTTTATTGGTTTTCGGCCAGAAATTTGGCTGTCAAGGAATCAAAGTTCAACGATTTAACCTTTGAAAACTCTACCAAACTCCTCCGTCAATTTTGGGACTAAACATTTGAAATTTTAGATGTAGGTTACTTCAGCATGGATCTAACTTTAAACTTGAATTGAGCCAAAAATAACAAATGTTAAGGGGTCAACATTTGGGTCAAAGTTTTAAAAAACGGACCTCTGCGGTCTCTACCAAATTACCCAGCCAATTTTTGATCTAAACATTTGAAATTTTACATAAAGTGTATTCAGACATAGGGCAAGTTTGTAATCGGTTTTGGCCGAAAATATGGCTGCCAAGGCGTTTAAGCTAAAAAAAAAATGACCTTTACGATCTCTTGCAAACTATCCAGCCTATTTTGGTTTTAAACATTTGAAATTTTACAAAAATGTGAATACACATGCAGCAAGCTTTTTAATCAGCTTTTGGGCGAAAATTAGTTTGCCAAGAGGTCAAAGAGTTGACCTTTGCAGACTCTACCAAACTCCTCCGTCAATTTTGTGTCTAAACACTTGAAATGTTAGATGTAGGTTAGTCAAACTAACTACCTCATTTACTAACATAAAATTAATATACGAAAGTATAGATTTATGCGTAAACTTTAAGTATTTACTTCAAAAGTGCTCAATACGTAGGTAGAGCTAGTTAGTAATTTATAAAATATATATGGCGATTAAGCTACACTGAATATTCGGCGTTTCATCAACTGTAGAGTTCGTCGACGAATCCTACAGTGGATGAAACGCCGAATATTCAGTGTAGCTTAATCGCCATATATATATATATATATATATATATATATATATATATATATATATACGTGTGCACATAAAGTTATGAATAGTACATAGGGCCCGAGCAAAGTCAGGCTGAACTGCTAATAGGTTATAATCACGCTGGCACCCCACTTTCTGTAAGATTACCTAAATTAAGCAGTGTCTGCTCAATGCCACATGTGTGACCATTTGGAAATACCGTTCACTATATGTAGGAGATTATTATCTAATGTCCTCGCCTCCGATGATCTACATATACCTGCGACTGGAGACCGCTTATATAATTTTCTACTACTCCTTTTTTTAGTTTGCCCGTACATTAAGATTAACAAACGGCCAAATACAATTTTGAAAGCGAGACAAATTCGCGACATTTGACTTTAAAAAGGCCAATCTGGCAACCCTGCGAAAAAATATGAAAGTGACCTCCATTTGATATAGTCTCGTTTTCAAATAGTGTTGTAATGATATATGAACATTGTTTTTTCTGGTGTGAGAAAATAACGTATAGTAACTGTTTTTTACGGAAGAAAGAAGTCAGTGAAATGTTACGTAAAAAAGGGAAGATTCGAAAAAAGCAAGGCAATAAAAAATAACATTGCCTGCTAAGAAGAGTTAGACTGAACGTGTAAATTAAAGATTGTCTCTTACAATGTGATTTTATTATTTTTATTGCACTGCGTAGCACTATATTACTTTCTAGGTAATTATTAATATTTATTAATTTATATCATTTGATCAGTTCAATATTTAAAATACAATGAACACTGTTTAAAATTTTAAGCTGAGGGTTGATTGTTTATATTACCTGCATTGATCGGACTATTGTATTCATCTTGAGTATTATTCTCACAAAGTTTCAATTGGAGTGTTCTTCGGCCGTTATCAGGCATATCGGTTGTTGTTTGGAAAAGAAAGGAGGAAAGTTACTAGCTCCGTAGATATTTTTGTATTTCTGTGAGTCAGTCTCCACCTTTTGGTCATTGTTTCGAATCTGTTAGAAAAAAATTGGTTGAATAAGGAAAGGCAATTCTAATAAACACACACACACACAACAGGCATGCCTGTTGAGAATCGAAGGCCATTCCGACCGAAACATTGCCCAAATAACACTCAAAATGAGAGCAATAGTCCGATTAACACAAGTAATATAAATAGTGAGGACTGGCTTCATGGTAATGTTAATAAGCTCATATTTGCTGCGTGATATTTGCTTTTCTGCACAAAAAACACTTTTTTTGCGCTATCCGAAAAATATCCCCATTATCAAAACATATTTATTGATCAAATGTCTTTCTCATGTCTTGCTAGTATTAATTATTTAAACACTCAGGGTTATATTTATTTACGAGTGGACACTTCCCGTTCAAAATAATTTAAAAATATGCTTCAGATTCAGCACTAATATTCATGTCCGTAAAAAATAACGTTTCAATCGGTTTTTGTTTGTTCAGAGGAAAATTTAATTTATTCAGATAAGCTATTACTGTTGAGTATATAAAACCTTTATACATTCGCGTTTTGTTGTTATAAACGCTTGCGGCTAATACGTTCGTCGCTACCCCTAGCAGCTTTTCGACTGTTGACAAAAACCATGTGGGCACATGCTCCTTGGTTTATAAAGGTTATATTTAAAACAATACAGATACCTGCATACGCGCGTGTACGAGGGTGCGAGAGTTTGATGAACAGATAAATCGCCTGTCTCGTAACACGTAACTACATGATGTGTAACCGTCAAAAGCAACGATTTAGCCAAAAAGGAAACTGGGACATTCTCCGCCGGAAATCACGTGATTTCCCCAAGTTCGTCTTTTATGCCCCTTTTAATGACGCCATTAAAATTCTGCATCCATACACCGTATTCGCTATCTAATATAGTTAATAGTTACGCATACAGATTTTAATTTATTAACAAGTGTCCACCACCCATCAAATATGACGCAAGAAAAATGACGACTTTCTAGCGTGTGCACTTATCTATACAGAAAACACACTGCAAGTGGCCAAGTAAAACTAAAAAAGAAAGTAAAACACATCTTTAACCGAAATGTTTAAAAACAAAAAAAGGAGAAAAAAAACGTATAACTCGGTATAGAATAAATAAAGAAAAGAAATTTGTTTGAGACGGCGAGTATTATCTGACTTGCTATTTCGTTTATTTTTCCTTGAACACTTAAATTCGTTAAACATTTCGTACTAATATTTCCTTTAATGCATATAAGCCTGCCCGTAAAATATGAATAAATATTATGTGTAATTAATGCATTATTATAGAACTAATTCTGTATTGATTATCATCCAATAGTAATAATTTCAAAAGTAATAAAAATGTTACTTGAGAATCATTAATTAGAATCGAAACCAGAACGTTCAAGGTTCCATTCATAAACGGTATTTATTTCACCAGTTTCGTTACCAACAGATGAATACAGTAGGTTAAAAATTAAGTTACTTCAAGCCATAAATGTTTAATTCTGTGCTAAAATAACAGCAAGAGTGTTGTATTATTCGACTTACCCTGCAAAAGTTGTTTTTTCAGCTGTGGTCATATGGCGGCAATTTTATCTACTAAAATCACAATCGGAAGTGTGCTACAAGTTTAAATAACCAATCTGACAAATTTTTAATGAAGATCAAATTGTCAGAGAGGAGTTTGATAAAGCGTTTTCGCATATACACCGGCAAAGTCACTTATATATATATATATATATATATATATATATATATATATATATATATATATATATTTGTATAGGGTTGATATGTAGTTTGCTTGAAGCGTTCTGTGGGATAGGTATGTAGTAGAGATTTAGAAGGCTGTCACAATGCGAGGAATGAAATATAGTCGTTGTTGGTAAGAGAAGACAAAAACAAGTGTCGATTTAGAAATCAATAAGTACATACATATATTTTATATATGCATTTATTCAGTTGTGTTGGTAAAATGTCTTACTTGTTATGTCTGCGGCAATATCCATTATTAATTGTGTAGATATATTGTATATATTTGTTACTATATATATTGTGTATATATATTGTGAATATATATATATATATTGTATATACATTCATATATATAATGTTGCATATACATTTTTGTATATATATTGTATATATATAAATTGTATATATATTTTGTGTATATATATATATATACTGTATATATATATATATATATATATATATAACGTGTATATATATATATTGTGTAGATATATTGGCATATTTGTTACTATATATTGTGTATATATATACATTGTGTATACATTCATATATATATATATACATATATATTGTGCATATATATTTTTGTATATATATTGTGTATAATAATATATATATAAATTGTATATATATTGCGTGTATATATATAATGTATATATATAATGTGTAGATATATATATATTGTGTAGATATATTGTGTATATTTGTTACTATATATAT
>NC_136508.1:79990301-80082801 GCF_053919585.1 Euprymna scolopes | reverse complement strand
AAACAAAATCTGGATATTCAAATTGATTATAAGAATTCCAGGTGACCGAGTGAACAAGCTATTCTTGCAGCTCAAAACAAACTTAACTCTATTATTCAGCTTAAAATTCCAAGTGAGATAGTCGCATACAAGTCCGTCGACACTGTTGTGAAAGCAGATAAACTGGTTGGTTGGTTGTTTTTGTTTTACGGCATATCAACCCTTTTCGGGTTATTTAATGCCGGATCCAAAGATTTTGAAGAAAAAAATTTTAATAGAGTATATTTGTTGTTTTCACGTCGGTTTCTATTTAACCCATAGTTGGGACCCTAACAGGTACTACCACCCCGGGTCAGAGTGGACCTAGGAGCAATGGTAATTAAAGGGTGGCTCCACACTCCCCAAAGCCCACAAGCTGGGGCCTCACCACTGGATATAGTTTAAGGTCATATCCAGGACCCCCATTGAGGGACTTTTACCCTCTTCAGGGGGGGGCAGTCGGCATATTCTAATGCCCCACCGACAGGGCCACAGATAAACTGGTTAATTATACAACATCATTTTTGATATATAGTAATGATTTAAAAAGTTTAAAAAAATGACTCGTGCGTCACCGCCGAGCATCGAAAGCAAAACGTTAAGCTTGCGATTTGCTTTTTCCTTTGACATGAATGCTTAAGCTATAAATACATTGCGCATGCGAAGCTAAAAATTCAAACATGAACCAATATCGATTACGTTACGCACATATATTCGTAATGTCGTCGTTCGACCTTCACCTGGATAATTCCATTTTCACTCTTTTGCATTGATTTTTTCCCGGCGAAAACCCAAATCTAGAGTTCCGCATGGGTTTCGAATACCCTATATATTAAGTTTCATGTCTGTAGACTAAAAACTGACATAGGAGTTTGGTAGGAAACATTTTTTAAACAAATATGTATATACGACTACACATATATATATATATATGAGGAGGATTGCTTTTGCTATAAGCTTTTTACGCAAATATTAAGGAAGTATAAATAATGTAGAATATCTGTATGCCTCTAATTACAGATAATAGTGGACTAAAGATATTCATCACATAAGAAATGTGAAAATAATAGGGATTGTATCAAAATGGTTGTTTCAAAGAATATACAACTTAGCTGGATCTTTGTAGATAAATCCATTTCCACGACCCATATATAACAAAGTTGTATTTTTTTTAAATAGATAAAAAAGGGTATTTAATATAAATATCAATACACAAAAAAACTGTAGGAGTATATATATATATATATATATATATATATATATATATATATATATATATATATATAATCGAGATAAGACACTGATTAGAAATCAGATGAAGGATTCTGATAGATATTACTTGAAGTAATACTTTCAGGGCGATCCTAGCCAAAAAGGTGAAGCTCAATATTTAAGCATAGAGCAATATATAAGTTTAGTGGTTATATTTAAATGCTGCTGCCCCGTATACCTTTCGGAAAATCAATAAGGAGCAACCACGCTTTTTTTGTTATATGGGACTACTGCATTCCCCCTGGATCAATATTCCGCCTACTTGGATTTATAACCCTGGAGAACATAATACTCCTTCCGATAATGGACTACCCAGGTTGTATCAAATTCCATTTTCCTGTAATCATTTCCATATAACTATCATTCACCACCTAAAAAATATTTTCAATATTTGTGCTGAAAAGCAAAATAAGTGCCTATTCACAGCTGAACATTTTGCTAACCGCATTTCATTTCCTCTGATGATATGAGCCTTTATTGAAAATCCATGGATCAAGGAAATCAACATAACCCCTTCTATATATTCCTTTTGTCAAACAATAAATTCTTAATTCGAATATATGTGTCTATATGTTGTTTTTTCAGAATGTAAATATAATTACTAAACTTATATATATATGTGTGTGTGTGTGTGTGTGTATGTATGTATGTATATAATAAAAATGCACATTGTTCTTAAGATCATGGATTTTATAATGCGTCGTTGTTATTATCGGCAGCAACATAATCATTGATATCAGCATCACCATCTGACGTTGTCTTTCATCATTCATAAACCGGCCCATCAATTATTTACAAATTCTGACAGCACTCTTCGCAATTGATTAATTTTTTCGTGTTATGGAAAATCTTTAAATTTGTCATAGGTTTTGCATTCCAATTTTCATTCAAACAACGCACTCTTTTCTTGTTGATTGATTTCTAAGATTCAATTACATTTACTTCACAGTCGTTTTTTTTTTTTTTTTTTTTTTTTTTTGCTCTTCGCGACTGAATAATTCGAATCTGAGTTCAGAATATTCTTTCTTTTCCACACTCTTATAACTAGGAGTGTGACAATATGTTCTTTTCATTGTTTTGACTCTCGACATCCAGTTAAACTCAGTTAATCAACCGAGAACCACATCACTCTATTTAAAAACATATAAAATATTAACTCATATATATTCAAAAGTCAAAACATCAAAAGAATATTCTGTTGTCTCAACCCAAATGATTACCCACAATTTCGACATAGATTGCTTTAGGCGCGCAGAATTGTTTGCCTACGATATTTTTATATCGCAGAATACTTTATTGAATGTACATCTCGCAATTATTTTTTAAATATATTTTACTATATGGCAATTGTTTCAAATTTCAAAAGCTTGCGATTCAAGGGAGTCGTGAGACCATCATTGCGATCCACTTGTGACATTTTTCTCTGCCTTTTTGTCGCTTTTGTCAATTTCCTCTTTCAAACGCACTAATGATGTAATATTATAAATGTATAAGTATTCTTACATTATTTATTTAAACGGATCCATGTAACTATAATCTAGTGAATTCAGAGCAGAACATTTGCTTTCTTTTTTAGTTATTTTCTTTATTTATTCTCGACTATTCCCAGCAGATTCCTTTTATCATCAGCTCAGATCAGAATTTACTGCATCATCTTTATTAGTGTGTTCATGATATTCCTATGTAATAAATTATGTTATAATGCTTAGAAATTGTTAAGTGGGAGTTGTTCATTTGTATGTATTCAGTTCTAGTCAAATGATGAGCATCAATGCACTAGATGATCTATAGTGTTTGTTATTATCTTTATTGCGTATTCTTTACGCATTTAATTGTTGCCACCGTTCAGAATCCTGCTACGCAATAATATTTGTTAATGCATCGAGCGTTAGCAACCATAATAAACACTTCAGCATTGCAGAAACTCACCCAGATGTTCTTAGCAATTGTCTTCATTCGTATTAATCAACATATTTATCGTTATTTTCTTTCTGGATATTCGCTACATAGAGTTTAGTTATCCTATACAGTAATCGCTTGCAAGCACATTTGGTGTAAACCAGAAATGAAAAACGACCCTTGTACATTTCAAGTAAACCACCTTAACACCATATTATAATTTTTATTTGTATTCTTTATTTCTTTAATTTAAAATACTAAGTTATTAATGAATTATAATAAATCAGCAGGTTTTATTTGCTGTTCATAAAACAAGAAGCAAAGTTGCTTAATCAGTTTGATCAACTTACTTCGATTGCTGGCATTAGTTTCTCAGTTGTTTCTCTAACCAGATAATAATAATGTTTATTGGACAGACTATAGTTATCATCCTCGAGATAATGTATTACACGCAGTAAGAGTTGGTTTAAAGAGAATCTGGTTTGCGGAGTGCTAACCTCAACCTATCATCCCACTCATCTCAATCTAGCTAGCTCACAGCTGTCTCCTAGCAGGCGGAGATAGCTGTGAGCTAAGTCGTATGCAGGAGCTCTTTCAAATATAACAAAATTATTTTAATTATTTATTAAAATATTTCATAATATTCTTGGATTTTTAAATATTCTCATACGCACCTTACGAAATGTTTTCAAAGATGTGACAACAATATTTATTTAAATTTCGCTCGCAGTCACATCGACTCAATACATGCGACAAAGCCCAGGCCTATTCTGTCTCTTTCCACAAGGAGATGATTTACCGGAAAAATAAATAGAAAAAGTTTTACAAAAACACCAAATAACCAATAGTGTTCTTAGAAAATGGTTTATGACAAGAAAAGTCTTGAAAATGTTTTTTTTAACTTATTAAAATCCTTTATTTTATCACATTTTTTGGTTTTCAGATAAATATATCTAAGTAAAATAAATACATATATTTTATTTAAAAAATTATTCAACAATATGCAATTCTAAAGTATTAAGGGAACAGATTCAGCCCAGTCCATATAAAACGGAAAATATCGATAGAAATCTATTAAGGATATAGAATGTGTACGCTTTCGCTTGATGTTTTTTGGGTGGGTTCAATTTACTGACATCTGCAATGAGGTTGTACATTTTAGGGTTTTAGTTTCTTTAATTCTTCCTTTCCTGATGTTAATGCTGTCATAGACAACTGGTATTGCAAGAATATTTATTGCGTTGGTTCTATCAGTGGCATTTGCTTGTAATTTAAGCATTAGTCGTAATCGTTGGTTAAGATTATGTGTGCCTTTCATCTTAGGCGTTTTTACTTTATTTATTTTATTAATTTGTTTTATTTCCAGTTATTTAATGACAATATCAATTACATAAAATATATTGCATTCTTTGACAGCTTCTATCAATACTGCCCGCCTTTCCTATCTTGTGCGTTCACTTAACGTAGATATTCCACGGATACTTTCTTCCCTGTAGTGTAATTATGAAGGAGGTGACAATAATTTTAACGCTTCAGAATGTTTTTATATGAAAATTGATAATTTGGATTATTTGTACAATTAATCTCAACTCAGATATCGTACTAAGTAAAATTTTACTATCCTGGAGGATAAAGGTGTAACAAAGCGCAGATGCACGTATGCAAATCTATGCAAAAATGACATCACCGGTAGGGAAAAATAAAATATTTAAAAAGGTGATCACGTTAGAAACGGGAATAACGTTCGAGATCACGTTAGAGGTGAAGATGACGTTCGAAAGAATGATCATGATCATCGACTCATTACTTACAACAAAGCATTGGCCTATCCCCACTCTCAAGAGACGTCACGACGGTAAACAGATATAGATCCCTTCAACAAAAGTCTAACAAACAGGAATAATAGCACAATTGGGCGCTTGTTTAGAAAAGGAAAGGACATACCTTTTTATCGGAACAATCGCTGTATTGCTCCAGACGCGGTTTTAAAAATGTAAGTCTTTTTCTACCTCGACCATACACACAACCAAATTGTTTTTCCACATCTACATTTGCGCCTTATTTATTCTAGGGTTGCACACCATTCCTTTCTCAGGGATTACATATTACTGTCTTTCCAACTGAATGCTGGCATAGCAAAATAGTTCCCAACCAGCTCAGAATTTTCTTGTCCTGTCTACTCGTTACCCCGTTCGCTCAAGCCTCCTTGACTAACTCTTAACTTGCCTGTATAGATTCAACTAATCCTCTGTGTTTACATCATTCGATAGACCAAAGACCTAACAGGTGACTTATCAGTCACGTTTTCGCTGGCCTAATTTTATTCTTTTTAGAATTAGTTTGGAAATATATTTTGTTTATGGCCACTACACTCTTTTCTATTAAAACATATTTGTTTTTATTGTCTAAATTCTTTCTTGTTATTGCTTATAGAATCTAATTCCGTTATATTTCTAAAACTTCATTTAACCTTATTTGTCTTTGAATTGCACTTTTCTCTTGAAAACAAACATAATCCAAAATAGCTCAGATAATTTGGCAATACGTTGGGTGAACTTATCTGCGATACTGCTTCCATTCCATTTTTCAAAAATGTACGCATTTCAGAAATGATCGTACAATTTTCTACTACGTTTCTTACTATTCCTAAGTCAACAATCTCTAAATACTTCACACTTAACTTGACCTAAAATGTCAGACATTACCGTAAAAAATTTTTTTTGGTCAATCTTCAACAACTGACAACTCCCTTATTTTATTTAAACTTGACTTCCATTGTGGCTTTATAGCGCTTTCATTTTCCCTACGATTGATATCAGCTGTTATTTCCAGCCACCCTTTCTTGCCATAACAATAGAGACTCTATTTGACTCGACCCCTAGTCTGTTGGTTCTTTTAACTCTTTCTCTCCCATGGATGCTTCAAATAATTAGTGCTTTGTCCATTTTTTCTGCTGATATTACTTTAAAACATTTACATCAGTTTCTGACTCCGTTTTGAGAATTAAACCAGAAAACCCCTGCTTACAATATTTACTTGTCATCTCTTAATTATACAAGATACCTTCCACCATACTGATTCACTCGGATTTCCCAAGTCTGGATTCTCAGAACTCAGCACAGACCCCAGAAATATAACCAACTTAACACACCTTACACCTCTGCCCCAGACTCCACAGCGCCTACTAAATCCTTAACTATACTTAAGACCTTGTGATCTTTCCTTCCCCTCCACAAGAGTGCTTCGGAATCAACACAGGGGTATTTCACATTTATACCTCTCTAAAAATTGAATACGTTATCTTGTTATCATAACATTTCCGTTACGGCGATCCGGTTTAAATAAAATAAGGGAGTAATTATTATAAACTCTGGTCAAGTAGACAATTGTACTGTTTGTGCTGTTTGTTAAAGTATTGGTGAAGGTATCTGTATATGTTCATTATATGTCAGAAATGTAAACACACACGCGAAAAGAACATTACATGGACGACTATATAGCATGTACACTGTTTAGTCCCCTCGTTTATACATACTGCTTTATGTACACTCGCTATACGCGCCTCCATGTCACACAGAGCTGCTGACAATATTATATATTCTTTCTATCCTGGTCACGGCACCAGAACTACTAATTCCTTAACTATCACCAGGACCTTTGTGATTTTTCCTTAAATTTCGCTAGAGTGCCCAAGAATTAAAACAGGCTCAGCCCACGTCGGAGGTCATGTCTATGCTTTGTTTGCTTTGCGACTATGAGGCTAAAACGTGTCGGTAATGTTACAAATGTTCAATTCTCACTGTAGGCGATACGAGAATTGCGTAAGACTTCTACCCAGTAATTGCTAATCCTGTAAGAGAAGGCTACCTGCGTGGATTAAATTAAGAGTTCCGCTCGAAATTCTGTGCATATTTCCGAGTTAAAAAAATATTCGCGTGAAGAAGGTCGAAACGTTGTGAGAATAACACTCAGTAGTCTGAAACATCCAAATGATACAGCATTTCATATTTGTTGTTATTTTCATATCGAATTAGCCAATACAATCATCAACTTTCTTTAGGTGCATCTTTTGAAAACTTAAAAACGTTAATAGCGTATAGATTCCTGAGTTCAACGCAATGGCTCCCTGATTCGAAAAGATGTAGGTGAAGAATATTGGAGGTTACATCTGCCGAAACATTGATAAATGAAAAAGCAAAATAAACATTCACTGTTAAGTATATTGTATTAACCAGAAATATGTATGTCTTTTGCCTTAACCTCAAGTTGTATCATGACCAAAAGCCTATAAGCGTACTTATCTACAGGCACATGATTATATTGCATTTTTTATAAATAGCTTTTACACGGTAAATAGAATTGTAACCTTATCTGCATCACATGATATAACTGACTAATCAGTCACCTACCCACACATCCGCCTAAAGCGAACCTAAAATCTAATCAACTTATTAGAATAAGTCGGTGCGCCTGGAAATTCATACAAATAACTTCGAAAGCATTCCATTGTGAGATAATGAGAAACATTCTTTTGTAGATGGTTTACGATAATGTAAGGACTTTCAAAGAGTTCATGAAATATGGTTTCTTAGATAATTCGTTAAAATAAAAGATACTTCTATTATATAAATATCAAACGTCTCTTTTTTTGTAGGTATGTACGTATGTTTGCATGTCTGTCCAAAACGTTTGACACACGCAACGGATCCTGACGAAAACGGAATCGTAACGAAACCCCATCTCCTGGACAAGAGATATCAAAATATTGGCCAAAAACATTAATCCCTTCACCCTCAACTGGGCAGTTTTCTACAAGGAGGAGCCGCTTTTTTCGTTGACATTTTCGCAAGTCATCGTCTCTGTTGGATTGACTACGCTTAATTTCTACGCTCGCGATTTCCGGTTGCTCGATGGACGCATCAGCTAGGATGTTACGATTTTTCTCTTACTTTCTTTTCCTCCTCTGCGTTGCGGGTTCGAGCCTGCTCGCTTACTACCACTTTTTTTTTTAAACAGCTCTCCCCACCCAAACTGTCTTCTGTTGATTTGATTCCCTCCCCCGCTACTACAACTTTTAAACACCCCCCCGGGAATCCTTATTACACCATCTCTACACACTCGGGCAACGCCGGGGACCCTGCCAGTATGCAATAAAAGAGGTGTGCTATGGTCGGAATCGTTCGTATTATTTACGGAAAACGCCCGAAAGTAGCGAAATATTGAGCGTCTTAATTCTAATAGGAAAACCATAAAAATATAATCGGTTTAATATCATTAGCTTATTATATTAGAAATTTTAATATTTATCTTGATTTTAATTTTTTAAAAATCGTATAACAATAAAAGATATAAACATCCAAAATAAATTGCATGTTATTAAAAAAAAATAAAAATTGAAAAGCTAGCAGCGTAGAAGAAGACCCCTTTGGCCTACCAATAATGACTGAGCAGCTCCATCGGTGCGGGTGCGCCTCGTGTTACATAGTTTGCCCGGGCTAACCGATTACTATTATTATTATTATTATTATTATTATTATTATTATTGATATTGATATTGATATTGATATTTGTTATTGATATTTGATATTTGTAAAAATAAAAACAGAAAGAATGTTATAAAGAGGAAAGGTATTTTTAAGATAAAAATATTTATGTTAGATATAAAAAAGAATGATAGTTTTTATAACCAACACAAACAGGGATGTTAGCTAGATAAACAAGTATACGTGACAGACATCATGCGTTCTGTATGAGTGATACGTGCTGAGAACGTCATTAGAAAGATGTTTTTGTATACGTAGGGTTTTAATTATTTAGTAGTTAGAGTCTGAAGGAGACGGACAGAGTCGAGCCAACCGGTTGTAATGCTTCAGAGCCTATCAAATGTACGGAACTTAGTGCCAGCGAGCTGCTTTCCAACGGGTAAACGTTCGAAACAAAGTTGTTGAAAAGACAACCTGAGATTTGCTGATTCATTTGGAGGAATCTTCTTTGCAGCGGTTGGTTAAACAAAACCAAAGATAGACCAAATACATTCCTCAGACTTGACCGATGTTAAATCCCCAAAGAACTGATATCATTCGCTTTTTGTTGTAATTGTTATGTCCTATTTAAACACTCATCAGTAAACGATCATACACACCTAGTAATATATACACACTATACAAGTTAGCTATTATACCGAATTGTTTTATATATATATATATATATATATAGAGAGAGAGAGATAGATAGATAGATAGAGAGAGAGAGAGAGAGAAATAAAAAGGAACAATCCGTATTATGTGTTCATCAACGTTTCGTCTAGAGAAAGTCTCGAAATAAAGACGAAACGTTTATGAACACATAATACGCTTTGTTCCTTTTTATTTTCTCTATTTTGTCGGAATATTATTTCCATTATTTTCATCATATATATATATATATATATATATATATATATATATATATATATATATATATATATACTCCAACGTTACAACCCAGGTGATTAGCAATAAAGGAACTCCTTTTAAAAGAGTGAAAAACTAAAGCCTGTAGGGGTGGAGAAAAGTGGAAAAGAGAAAGGGAGAAGGTGGAGGGGGTGCTTGGTAGGTCGGTAGTGCTTTAGTTTTGGAGTTCAAGAACATTAGATGGTTGTGGGGTGTCTGGGAAGTTCATCTCTGGTGTGACAAAGCACATAGGGATATATGGAGGGGGAGGGAGATATGTAGGGGTAAGAAGAGGGGGGTTTCTTTAAATCTCGGGTTCTAAGGTTTAGGTTGTTGGCGTCTCGTTAGTGAGATAATTTCTTGGTACGTCTTGACCTGTTGGGTGTTCGCTTAGGCTGGGAGGCGGGGAGGGATACGATTCGGTTTATCTATTTGATTTTCATTTGTTGTTAAGTTATCCACACCAGAGATGAACTTCCCAGACACCCCGCAACCACCTAATGTTCTTGAACTCCAAAACTAAAGCACTAGCGACCTACCAAGCACCCTCCTCCCACCTTGTCCCTTTTATTTTTTCCGCTTTTCTCGCACCCCTCCCCTGACATCATTCATTCTTTCATTCCACCATAAACGTACTTTTCTGTAAAGTCTGAGGAGGCTACATAACGGCCAAAAAACGGTCGCGGAAAATAGACCGTTTTATATGTATATTATTTACTGGCGAGGAACGTCCGGCTTTACTCGGTCGTAAAATTCACTAGAATATGATTTTTAATTTGTTCAGATTTCATATATATAATTGTATAGTCGTGATTTCGAAAGTAAAAAAAAAATATTTGGGGGCCATCAGCTAGATCGAAATCAAAAGCAAAACTGTAGCATTTAAAGCTTGTGACGTTACCACTGTACCACCGTAACATGCATATAAACTAATTAAAAATTAAAAATGAGCTAAGATGAATGTAAAAAGTGTATAACGATTTTTTCAATTTTGACCCATTTTTGCTCCCTTAAAACCATTTTAACCGGCTAAAGACCCATAAAAGAACGATCCATGAAAAATCCAATCAGTTGATGCATATAGCGCCGCTCTGCGGCTTTTAGTTTCGAAAGAAATGGAGTTTGAAAATATTAAGGTAAACAGACAGACAGACGAACAAATAGACACATAGCCTTTTATATATTAGATATATCTAAATATGTCAAAGCATCGTAATAATAGCCCCTGTCCGTCTGTCTGTCAAGCTTCCGTCTGAAATAAAGCTTCCAGCAATAAACGCACAGATTTAATGGATGTATATTGGTTCTTATCTGGGCGATAAATCCGCAGAACTTTCCTAAAAATAATGTCCATATTTCTGCTGATTCTTTATCCAAATTAAGTCCATTGTTTTTGCAGCAAACAGTCTCTGCTTTTAAAAATAACCTGCAAAGCGAAATCGCGGGCAGTTTATTTTACACGAACATTAATCTCGTGAGATTTGAGGAAGTTGTAAATAATTATTTGCTTACACGAAACTGTAGCGCAAATGACAAGCACATTGATTGTTATTCTACTTGCTTCTCATCGGACTTATTCATCATCGCATCTAAAAGGCCAGGCGCGTCTCTATTCACCTGTGGGACTCTCGTTCGTTACATCAATCATTGAACGACTCGAAGCCGGCGGCTAAATGTTCCATTCTCTTAGAGTTTCCCATTATTTAGAGCTACGTTCTTTTATTTATATTGCGCTTGAAAATTCATATCTTAAATAGAGATTTGAATTTACGTTCAATAACGAAAACTGGAAATCCTTAATTTTATCAACGTTCATTTATTGTGCATGTTTTCCTAGCATTAGCAAACAGCCATTTATCATTTTCTTAATGAAACTCGCGTTTCAGCGAAACGGCAAGAATTAATTCACCAACAATAATAAGTAAAATTAATAATAGTCAAATGCTTGAGAATTTAAAAATATTAAAGAATTTAAATCCTAAATTATTATTTATAAAAATAAAATGACACGCTACCAGAGAGCTCATTTTTCAAACTACTCTGCTTAACATTCTCATTCAACATGAACCGGGACAAGTACATTGAGGACATTGCTTATGCTGCTGTAAATAATGCAGACTCCTTATACCGGGCTAGAAAATTACTCGCATCTGAGTGTCTATATCTTCACATAGTCACAACTCACGCATGCATGGGCTAGTGCATCTACCACTAGTTTTCACGCTTACAGCGGGTTCAATACAAAACTAAAGCTAAGGTCAGCGAAGCTAAAGCTATGTCAGCGAAGCTCAAACCTCCGTTCATCACCCCAATAGCTGTGTCTATTTTAGTGATGAAGATTTCAGTGGAATATGCCCTGATGAACTCATAACACTTAGCCTCTTCAACGTACATACTCCCGATTAATCCGACAGGCAGCAATATTTACCTCTTCACTTGTTCAGTTCCTAAATGCCAGAAAAAACTTCTACTCTAATATTTTTTCTTTCGAACTCCTAGACTTGGAATCCCCTCCCTGTTTCTTGTTTCCTTGACTGTACTTATCTGCAGAAGTTTAAATGTAATGTAAACAGACATATAGCTGCTCAACTCCGTACCATCCCCTGTTTGACATGATCTCAAATAGTAGCCTCTTACATTCCAAGTGTCAATATGCTTTGTTTCGGATAAAACGTTATGTGTTCAGCTTTCTAATTTTTCAATTTTGTTTAGTAGTGAGAAGATTTTTATAAATATCATTTTTTGACGAGCTTCATTCAATAAATAAGGTGATCGTTTGGTATAACAACGTTTCATACAGATTTACGTTTGCTTAAAAAGAATAAAAGTAGATTTACTTCTGTTTCACATGAATTTAATTTAATTTGCAGATTCAAGAAAAAGTTTAACGATTAATAAAAATTGCCGTTCAATAGCATGTACCAGGATTGAACAGCGGTCGGTTATCAAGTTTTTAGCTGCTAAAGGGTTCAAACCAGTTGACAATGATAAGAGAATACCAACTGTGTATGGCGCCACATGTTTCAGTCGAAAAATGACTAGAATTTGGCTAAATTTTTTAAAGAATAAGGTAGCAGTGTTAAGAATAAATACAGAAGGGGCTAATAAATATGGTCTCCTGAGTTGGCGAATCAGTCAATGACTTCATTCAGTCTGGCAGAAGAACAGTGTATGATATTGCAAGTATTTAAAAGTTATTTGTTGAGGAAGTACACAAAATGTTCCATGATGACTTTGGCTAATCGAAGATCAGCTGCCGCTGAATGCCAAAGATGCTTAGCATGACGCAAACGTGGGAGGTTCAAGTTTCTCAGCAGCGTCTCTTCCACTACGAGAGCGATGGTAATAAGTTTCAGAACATAGTGGTAATATGTGATGAGACATGGGTTTAGCACTATGAAGCCGAATCAAAGCGACAGTGCATGGAGTGGAAGCATGTAGGCTCTCCTACTATGAGTTCAAGTCCCAGCGGTCTACAAAGGTAGTGCTCAGAGTTTTTTTGTTGTTTTTTATGATATGCAAAGTCCAATCGCCATTTTATTTCTTGAAAAAAAAAAAGAAGTACTGCAAACAGTGTCAACTATTGTGAACCGCTGAGACAGATAAGGATAGACATAAAGAACTAATCTAGGGGGGGGGTCATCATTCCGAACTAGTCGTCTTGCATCATGACAAGGCAAAATATCACACAGCAACATAAATTGTGCAGACAATTAACAAAATGAGCTCGGAACTGCTTTCTCATCCCTCTTACAGCTCAGACTATACCCCCTTGAACTTTCACTTGTTTGGTCTCTTAAAAGCGTCCACGAGAAGTATGATGTTGGAAAGTGACGATGAAGTCAAAAGTGTTGTGGGCGATTGGCTGGGACATCAGCCCGAAGATTTTTATGCTGAGGAAATTTGGAAGTTTATATACAGAAAGCAGAAGTGTGTTACATTGCTGTTTTATTATGTTGAATTTTTTAAAAAGTAAGCTTCTATCTGTATTAGAATCCTTATACCAAAACATTCCTTTTATATATTGAATGACCCTCGTACATATCGTACGTCCGTTTACACGAAAAATATTTTCAGAGTGTTTGGTGTAGCAATAATTCATGAGACAAAGTTGATATCTCTGCTGAAATATGTGTTTAAGTTGAATATCGAAGGTAGCAGGCAGTTCTCACAACATATACCAGAAAGAAAAAGTGAAAATAAGTAATATACCATTCACTATGACTATACAATTTCTACATCTATGTATCTGAAAAACAGATATTTAATCTCATATCATTATCTTGGACAAGATGGTAAAAGAGCAACCTTAATAGAAACGTGTATCCCCAATGATGATGGGTCAAACAAAACTGAGAGGGAAAAGATAACAAAATAACAATATGCTACATACGACATAGAGAGAAAATTGAAACTTAGAAAGATTTCCATCATTCCAATAATTATAGAAAAGTAATTAAAAAAATATTGAAGTAAATATACACGTTGAAACTAGTTCAAACAATGCCACTAAAGGATCGTTAAAAGATCTCTCGGTTGGGATCTATCAAATAACGAGTTTCTGGTAGAATGCGTCATACGTAGCAAGAACAAAATATAATGATTTTATATTAAATATCATTGCGGACTATTTGCCTTTCCAAGAAAACAGAGTTAAGTAAAATATCGGAGTTAAATTTTTGTGTACTTTAATTACTGAAGATGGGGAATTTGAGATTGAAACAAAGTAAGATATTCTTCAATTAAGATGGAGTTCTCCTTCATTGACCGAGAACAGAAAAAAATGAAGTATCAGAACAAAAATTACAGTTTGCACCTTACGACCTGAGTTATATGTCTATTTACTTGTTTCTTCAAGGGGGGGAGTTAAGTATAAGGTGATTTTAATGCATGCAAAATTCAACTCTCGAAAAAAATGTAATTCTGATTTAAAACAGAAATATAAGATTACCTGTCTAAAAAGGTTTTCCTTTTACTGACTTAGGATAGAATAGATACTACACCTTTATACTATTAAAATCCCGAGTCATGTCGAATCCGTCGCACTAGCGGTGCTGACAAACCTTCACATGATCACTATTATGGGCACCTGCTTCTAAAAAAAAAACAGGAAGACGAAATGTGACGGAGATGATTATCAAATGTGCAAGTTATATTGATCTGCTGAATTCACGGCACATAAAAGACAGCAAAATTATTTAACAAGTTAATAGAACGCCTCCAGAATGAGTTAGGGGCAATATGCCCACGGGGCTTCAGTAAAAGGTTGGGTTTAATATTCAACGGCTGTTACCGAATTCCACTTAAGTAGACAAAGTGAGACTAGAGAAGGAAATCATCGAAATATTGCAATAAGAATAAGAAGATAAGGAAAACAGTTCAATAAAATTCAATTTACCAGAATCGTAAAGCTCACTGAAATCACATTATCCATTGCGTGAAGTATTATTGAAAAACCTGGGAAGTTTGATCAACCTTATCCTACTCCTCTTAACCAGTATAATGCAAAATATAATTTCTAATCCAAGAACTGCCTGTCTTCGAAGTTCCAGTTCCTGTCGCATCGCCGCAGTGTTACATGTCTGTGTTTGTTTTATAAAGTACCTATTTACTATGCCTCCCCACGGGACAGAGTTAGACACCAGGGTCGTTTTTTAACGTGGAGAAAAAGTACAAAAATAAAAAATTGTCTCAGTCGTGAAGGATTTCTCCGCCACCGAAAGAGAACAAGAAATGGAAGTGCAGCATCTGAAGAACAGATACTACACTTTGATCTTGACCAAAAGGCCAAAAAAAAAAAAAAAAAAAAGTAATAGTAGGCTTACGTCGGCCCAACCATGAATGAATCATCAGCAGCCTAATTATTCCAGTTCTCTGTTTGGCGTGGACGGAAATGCTCCTGACTGAAGAGGCCAATGCTGACAAAAATCATCACCATATGTCTTAAAAGGACTTCAATGGAATGCGCTCTAATGAAATTATTTAGTTGTACCAACTAAAAGAAAAACACCTCTACCCCACCATACTAGAAGCAAAATAACAGAAGATTTTTACACAGATAGCTTCTTTCTAAGGATGAAATGCCTTTAGAATTCCCCCTCCGGCTTTTTTATTTCCTTGTCTGTACAAAATTGGAGAAATTGAAATGTAATGTGAATAACCGTCTAGCTGCCCAACTCCCCATTCAAATCTAGTAATGTGACTACTATAATAGTAACTCCTTCTGAATTACTGTCGAATAACACATTGTAAACAATTTCAGTAGATGTTAATTTTTCTAAATTTTAATTTATTTTTTAATTAATCACACCAGTCTGGTAATTTTCATTTGTACTGTTGATAGGTGGTGGAAGTGTTCTCTCAGTTGGGTGCCGTTCTCATTCACGTATATTTTCTGCAATTAAAGTCCAAACGTATTTGAAGAAAGTGTTTAAACGATGTATTATATTACATGTTGTAGAAATATAAACGATACTTAAAGTTTATTCAGACAGTTGTCAAATATCTGAATATTTTAGCATATATCTCGTTCTTTTCCGGGTTTTTTTTTTATTGTCACACGCCCTAGTCTTAAAGTCTTCGTATTAAGGGAAGCGAGTTCAGAAATAAAACCTCGGCGCCATTATTTACATACCAAATACATTTCAATTAAAATATTTTCTCATTCAAGTGACGTTCTTGTATTTTAATTCAACGATTCAAATGGAATAACATTTATTGCGTAATAAAAGCGATAAACCTTATTCTGGTGTAGTCACAATCAAAATGAAAAAGAAAAGGCTCACAGTAATCGCAGTATTGTATATTCTATTTAGTATAAGTATGTATGTGCGTAGAGGAATATATATATATATATATATATATATATATATATATATATATATTCGTCTTTTTAAGAGAAAATGCTGCCTAAATATACATATATATATGTGTGTGTGTGGGAGGGTGTATATATAATGGGCAGCATTTTTCTCATGATAATTTAGGGAGATTTTAGATAAACACACATCTATACTTGAACAGATCAATAATAAACGAAAACTAAAAATACTAGAAACGTAACTAATAAAAACTTAAAAATTAATATCAATAAAAAAAAACTTTACCAATAGTAGTAACATACTGAAATGTCATTAAAGTTATATTATCCTATAAAGTAATATACACGTTATTAAATATATATATACAAATATATATACATATATATATATGTGTGTGTGTGTGTGTGTGTGTGTGTGTGTGTGTGTGTGTGTGTGTGTGTGTGTGTATCTTCTGTGTATGTATCGACCTGGACATCCATGCTCTGGCGTGCATATGGGATCTAATGATTGTATTCCTGTGTGCATCTGGGTATGCTTCTGCATAGGTATGTGTGCATATATACGGGAGTGTGAGCGTAGTTCCTTTTATTTTTATTTTTTTATTCTTTTTTATTTTTTACATGGAGTTCACCACTTATCAAGGCCAATGGCCACTCAGGGATAAGTGTTATTGTGTGTACAGTAATCAAAGGGATAGTGTAGCAATGGTATTGGAGAATTGGTAAGGTGTCATTACTTAGGGGGGGCGGTTTATCAGGAATTTATTTGTGTTGGACTTGAAGACATCCAGGTTGAAGTCGGGATGGAAACAGGCATGCGGAACAGAGTTACACAGGCGTGCAGTTCTAAGAAAGAAGCTTTGTTCATGGTATCTACGTTTTAATTTAAGCACAGATAGGAAGTGGGGAAAATTATTGACGGTGGTTTCAGCTAGTCGGGTGTTTTTTTAGAAAGATTGGCGAGGGGGTGCCAGAGAATGGTGCTCAGACGAGCACCTGCCATGGAAATAACGATAGAACAATGACAGGCTCGCTACGTCTCTTCTGTGGGAAAGTGGTTGCAGGGTAGAGAAAAGGGCATCCCCCACCAAGCCACGGAGTCTATTTTGTACACTGTTAAGGCAGGATATGCTGTTTTTAGCAGCCCCCGCCCAGATGTGGCAGCAGTACTCCATCTTTGGACGTACTTGGCTCTTATATAGATAGAGAATTGCATCATTAGTGAGATATCTTTTGGAGTGGTAGAAGGATCCCACCATTTTCCCAGCGACCTTGGCCACAGACTTGATGTGATGTTCCATTTAAGATCAGGTGTAAAGGTCAACCCCAGGAGCTTATCAAAGCCTGGGGCCTCCCTTAGACGAGAGCCATCCATTTCAATTGATGCCAGATGGGGATCAAAGCGTTTATGATGTAGAGATAGGAGCTTGGTCTTAGATGCATTAAAGGTAACCAGCTACCTCTTTCCCCACTGTACCACGCGCTCAAGATGAGAGGAGAGAGAATCAGAGAGAACATCATGATTTACGGCCTTTTATTTTTCTTTTCTCCTCATTGGTTGCACTATAACAGGATCTACGCGTGCCCCCTTGAATTTTCTCAAAATTATCCTTATTTTTATTCAACCCCACAATCAGCTTAAATTCTCAATAAAACTATCCAATCTTTCTGAATAAATTCTTCCTCCTAATAAGCTTCTAAATAAATACTTCTTCTTCAATGTCGTATACTATGCTCATGATTTCACCCAACCGTATCATTTCACATACGCTACTACCTCCCCACATTGCCTTAATTACTGTTTGTAACGCGATAAATTGTCATGACAACCAACCTCCTCATTCTGATATTGAACTATCTTAAAACTCTTAGAAACCCCCTGTTCCCTTTTACCTTTTCATTTTAAATTTAGCTTTGCTCATATCAATATAAAGTTGCCTTCAATTATTATACTTGAGCCAATTTAGTGAGGTTTTATCAACTTAAGATTCAAGCTTCACTTATCTCTTTCCACAGCCTCGAATTTCTTTGTATGACTCCGCCCAAATTCCTATACTACTAAAATGCAAGGATTTCCCAACACATAAATAGGTTAAGATTTTCGGACTGACTTCCTCATCTTGGTTGTTATAGTCACAACGTTTCGGCTCGCCATTATCACCAGTGCTGGCGAACATATACATGGAATACTTCGAAGACATGGCCTTAGATTCATCTCCCTTAAAGCCAACCATGTGGCTAAGATACGTTGATGACACCTTCATACTCTGGCCCCAATCAGGAAGACATAAAGGCTCTCCTAGACCATGTGAACTCAATAAAACCATCGATACAGTTCACAATAGAGAAAGAAAAAGATAACCAACTGGCCTTCCTTGATATACTCATATCACGCACAGAGCATGGGTTTAAGACATCCGTATATCGCAAGCCTACCTTCACCGGACAATACCTTAACTTCAACTCCCATCACCCATACAGTATCAAACACGCTGCTTACAACATCGAGCAGAGACAATAAGTATCGATACCATTACATACCACCAAGAAATGGTCAGGTTGAAGAATACCCTTGGTCGTAACAACTACCCCGATAGCATACTATCCACCAGACGTGTTAATAGTATAAGAGAGGAGAATGAAACCCAAAAACCTCCAACGGTCAGCCTACCATACATACGATGCATCTCCGAAAAGATTCAGAGAATATGTGCCCCCTACAACATCAGGACGATATTCAAGAGCGAGTCAACACTAAGACGACACCTGGTAGGAGTGAAGCCCCGCATGGAGGAGAACATGACCAAGAACTGCATATACTCCATCCCATGCAGTTGCAGAAAGGTTTACAAGGGTGAAACATGCCGCCCCCTTAAAGTAAGGCTGGAAGAACACCGAAAAGCGGTAACTAAAGGGGAGACGGAAAAATCGGGTATAGCCAACCATGTCTGGATGGAGAGGGGGGGCCATCGCCCCTATGGGATGAAGTAAAAATAATAAACAGAGAACCCAATGGAAAGTGAGAAAACTTAAAGAAACAGCTCACATGCTCGGACATAAACTACTGAGCAAACCAAGCATAGAGCTGAATGCAATTTGGACACTTCTGATAGAGAGAGAGAAAACCTTGAATCACAACATAGGTTTAACATTAACAAAAACCAACCAAACCGAGTGGTACTAGACGTTGTATCAAAGTTTACAGTTACCCAAAGGTGCTGAGTTCAATCCTGAACGAAAGCAGTGAAAAATAACATTCAAAACAGAGAATCAGCAAGTATGTCCCAAAGCCTAGCTGGAGTCCGAACACGGTACCCACGTAATAATAATAATAATAATAATAATAATAATAATAATAATAATAATAATAATAATAATAATAATAATAAAGAGTTGGGTTCGAGACTCCTAAAAAATGGTTCCCCAGTTCGATACAAAACATCAGATGAAGGCCGGAGGGAAAAACGGCCGAAACGTGTGACTATAACAACCAAGATGAGGAAGTCAGTCCGACAATCTCAATCAATGAAAACGCCTCATATCAAAAATACAAACAGTTGCATAAATAGGTTAATCCCTTTATTTCTTTCTGCCTCTTTCTCTCTCCTTTATGCTTAAATTGTCTCCGGCAAATCCCCCACCCCTATACACACTTTGACCACTACAATTGTCCTTATTCCCGAAAAACAGATGCCTCCCCCATTCAGTACGCACATATTCTGCCCCTGGCGCCGGTTTCTCTATTCAAATATTCTCCCGATTCACGACTCTAATACCATCTTCTTATAGCTTTACAGGGAATTATTTATAGTTAAGTCATTTCAAATTTACCATATTTGAATTTTGTTTTATGTCTACACAAGGAGACTACTTCGCTTTTGGAATTTAGTATATTATTACTTTGGAAAGAAGTAATTATTGTTATAGCTTCGGATGTGCAGAGATAACATGACTTAGAACCTAGGGTGTATAGTTAAATCTTTTTTTAGGATAGTATATTTAATTCAAAGAAGAGGTTTATTTTATTTGGGATTTTTAATTAGGGTAGTTAGAGAAATCTCTTGCTTATTATTTGGGTTTTGGTTGTTAAAAGAAAAATTGTGGTTAGATAATTTGACATTATATAGAGTTCAAGTGGGGCCGATAAAAGAGTATTTTATCAGAGGTTCAGAGCTTATTATTGTTTTGTTTACTTACACTATGTGTGACTTGGAGGATGGTTGAAATTTTGTTAAATGAGGTAATTGTAAGACGGACTGATACGTGTAAGAGTATTGTTAGAGTGATTATCAATGTTATTAGTGTATGGATGATTGTAGGGAGAATTATTATTATTATTATTATTATTATTATTATTATTATTATTATTATTGGCTCACAAGGAGCTTTCACACAAGTCTTCAGAGATCTGTACTTGAAAAACAGCCTGTAGTGTTCTCCGGAAGCTTTGTGACAACAAGTCTCCCGAGGTTTCCAGTACCCTTCACCTCTTTCGATAATATTTGCAAATAAATTAACATTATCGAAACAGCTGCCTTCTATTGATTTCTCGTTAGCAGGGGCTATTGGTGCTTACTGGAATTTGAGTGGTAATAAGCCTCTCCAAGGTGCCAGTACTGTTCGCACTTATTCGGCTGAGGTCTGGTCAGTTCATTGGTCTTTCCTTTCTCCTTGACTCGGGATGGAGGTAGAGTCGGGGTAGAGAACTTATAGATATGCGGTTTCAGTGTTCTTGGTTCCATGTAGTGTTTTAGGTTTTGGCTTTGCAGCAGTTGTTATGGCTCGCGCTTTTTGCTCTTTGTGTTAGTTTCCACATTCAAGATTTTTTTTTAAATATTTCAGCTGTTTTCATGATTATTGTTCGTTGTATTTTCCAGTTATTCCTTTGATTCCAATTTCTCCCATTCTTTTTTCATAGTTGTATTGGGATTTTTCCTAGTGCTTCTACTATCATAGGTATTATTTTGATTTTCTACATCTTCCATACCCCGTTCAGCTCTCTGCCTAGCTCTGTGTATTTGCTCTGTTTCTCCCTTTCTTTGATATTCATCCTGTGATCAGCTGGAACAGCAAAGTCTACGATTTGACAGGATTAGCCTTTCTTATTAATTATTACGACATCCGGTCTTCTTGCTTGGACGGGTTCCATTATTGTTATTGGTGGAGTAGTTATTCGGCTGAATGCTTATTGGATTAGTGATTCTATCAGATGGGATATGGGAGAAAGATGTCGACAGAATATTAAAGTCTGTTATGTGGGAATTACAGGATGGCTCTGTTATTGTTGATTAATATATAACATTCTTATAGATGCAATCATTGTTGAGTTGGCATTTAAGCTGGCTATTACAGTTGCAATTGGTTTTAGGCTTAATTGCAAAGGAATGTTTTTGGCAGATTGAATTATTTTATTATTAAATGCATAAATATTTTGTTCTCCATTAGGCATTGTAGGGTAGGAAGGCTTTAATGAGTTTTTATTAAAGATAGAACTATATCAGTGTAGGTACTTCAAGAGGCTTTTATAATGTTAAAATTTGTTTAGGAATCTTATTTTTAACATTTGAGCTGATAAAGAATTAAACCAAATGTAGTTTTTTTTCTTCTAAGGCGTGTAGATGGGTTAGAAGTATTAAGGTTAGAATGTCGATTCTGGTTATAGTGGGTGCGCAGTTAATCATTATTAAATGCAGTGCATCTTACAGTTGTCGCTAGATTATGCGAGTATGCATGTATATCTATATATATATATAACAACAAAACTTACATAACCTTGTAACGTGTGATGTAACCCACTTTCCGGTTTACGACATCCGGTTGTGCAAGCGTGCATAAACATTTACCCATAACAACGTAAACAAATAAAAACCAAATCGCTTCTTTTGCAGATTTTGATCTGCGCACTGAAATATTAACGTTATCATTTCGAAATTATTATTTAACATGGGAAGATTGGGGGGGGGGGTTGCAACTATTCTTTATTACAACTATACTGTCGCTATTTTCTTACAACTAAACAACTTTAAACCGTTGACAAACATAAGAACAATTGTAGTAAAGCCACGACTACTATTACTACTACTACTACTACTACTACTACTACTCTCTATCCGTCCCTTTTCCTTCCTTCCTTCTTTCTTTTTTATTTTTTGTTTACATTTCTAGATACACAATAGTTGTGTGAGAACGGTGAATTTGTTGACACATTTACTAATCTGTTTCAATATTAGTTTTATTTTATTTTATTTATTTAGGTGTTACTATTTTGCTTCAGGTTTTATTAATTACTTTTTTTTTAGATTTTAAGTTTCTATAACTTGGTTGAAGGATTCCAATATGGGTTTTTCATTCTTATATTTCTCATCGGTAGGTTCATGTGTTTTTTTGCTGCTTAATGACTTTTGTCGGCGTTCGATTCGTAGGAAAATCATGTTTAATTTTCGATTTTTCAGCGATTATTCGGAAAAATAAGTAACTTTACAGGGATGGGGAGGATTTTGTTTTCATGTTTGAGTGATTTGTCCGTGATTTTTCATTTTAATATACTTTCATAGAAATGTTTCTGTTATGTAAAAAAAAACCCAACTTTTTAACATGGAATTTCCCGATTGTGGAAGACAAGATTCAAGCAAGCAAACACGGACAGACAGACCACATAATTTTCTCATTAAATAAATATAATCAGATCAGATACTACACTTTTCTCCAAAAGAACGGTACTCAAACTCAACTTTCGCTTTTATTCGACTGAAAACTATATTCGTTTACTCTTCCCTTCTATATCTAAAATAGTATATATACTAACGAGCAAGAAAAAATGTTTTGTATTATGCTATACCATCCTAGTGTCTCGTTAGATCAGTACCTGATATATATATATATATATGTGTGTGTGTGTGTGTGTGTGTGTGTGTGTTTGCGATAAGCCACAAAGAAAACGGAACAACGGAATAGAGTTTAAACAATGTATTACTGGAACAACAACGTAAAAAGGTTACAACTGAAAAGAGTAGTAAACGTCACCGAGAAGGCGAGGGTCGCTCTGGTGTTTAATCCACGCCTGGGATCAAAAGGTCTATGGTTTATATAATGGATAGAACAGTCCATTTGGAGGATGATTCCCCCACAACACCCCCTCCCAAACTGATTTCCGTGGTTGAGAAAATCAGTATTTCTTCCTTTTGGGGCAGACCACAAAGAGGTCTGCGCTTCCTCTTTCTGCCGGAGCGTCTCGGTTCTGACATCTTTTTTGAAGGGTCTATGTCAAAACAGTCATACACAGTTTCAATCGTCTCACTGCCGTCCTGCGGTGGTTCTTCTTGATCCTCGTAGAAGTGTTTCCTGATTTGGTTCAGGTGCCTCTTATGTTGGAACTTTGGGCACTGAATGATGTATGTAACATGGCCGATTCTTCGTAAGATCGTGCCCTGTTCCCAAAAAGAAAAGTTATTTCTAATATGTCTAACTACACGTTATCTCCGCTGTTAAATTGTTTGTTGGCATTGTAAAGGTTCTGTTGTGTACTATGTGTTTGGGTAGCAGTTTATCAAATACGGATTTTATTTTCCGCCCAAACATGATTTCTGCTGGGGATCCCGCATCTGGTTTGTTCGGATTTCTCGTGATTCTGTAAACCTGCAGAAATTGCTGAAGGGCGTTTTCTGTCGGTGTACCGGACGCCTTTTTAATGCCCTTTTAAGTTTATCGACGAAGCGTTCGGCCTGGTCGTTGCTTCTGGCGTGGTACTGGCGTGTCGTAATATGCTTGACTTGATACGCCTCGCAGAATTCTCTGACCTCTGTCGAGGTGAACTGTGTTTGTCGCTAACCAGACAGTCTACAACCCCAAACCGAGCAAAAAATTCCAATAAAAAGTTTGTCGCTGTTGCCGTGGTCGATTTTTGCATCTTAGTACGTCTGTCCAGTTAGAGTAAGAGTCAACTACTATCAGGTAGTGAAGATCCTCCACAGGTCCCGCATAATCAGAGTGGATCCTCAACTTAGACCAAGGTTTATGTTATCGGTGGTGCTTTTGCAGCCAAATCACAGCCTTTGCATCTGTTCACCATGTCAGCAATATCTTGGTCCATAGCTGGCCAATAAACAACACTTCTCATTAGGCTTTTCATTCTGTTTATTCCTGGAGGCCCCATGGGAAAATCCCTGAAAATTCTTTTTTGAAGGCCCTGGGGGATGACAACCCTTTCACCGTATAACAGTATTTCGTCGCAACCAGAAAAAATGTCTGAACTGGTGTCACCCAGTGCTAATTTCTGCTTCGTGGTTTGAATGAAATTGTCATTTAGGGATTCTTACTAAATTTCCTGAAGTGTGACCGGCAGTTCGCGGATATTATGGTTTATCATTGTTTTTACATCACTATTAATACGTAATGCCGGGATTACTGAAACTTCAAGAGATTCCATTTTGGCAGGAATCAGTCTGGATGGACCGTCTGCAGAGGCTAGTTGTTTTGAGAGGAGAAATTGAATTGTAAAATTATAGTTCAGCAGAATAGTTCCCTATCTTAATAGTCGGCAAGAGAGTCCGAGATACAAAAGCAATAGGCTGTTACGAACCGTCCGGCATTCGATGTAGCATGCACGCCCCAACGCCATATTGACTAGCGTCGCGAGCTACTATTATGTCCAACTGCGGGTTGAAATGCGCTAGGAATACTTTTGAAGTCAGGATAAAATTTATTTCTTGGTATGATGTCTGGCAATCTTCTGGTCATTCCCAAGCCTTATCCTTTTCAGCAATTCATTAAGTGATGAAACCCTGGTAATAATTTGCCAAACCTAAAATACACTGCCATTGATTATGTTTACTGGTACCGGCATTTTTTTAATAGCGGTCGCCCTATCCGGGTCTGGGCATCTGCCATCATTATCGATTATTTGACCCAGGTATTTAGTTGTTTGTAAAGATGACTCGCATTTATCTACTTTGATCTTAAATCCATAATCTTGTATTCGACTGAATATTATCTGATATGTTTTTCATGTTCCTTCCTGCTTTTGCTCGCTATGATAATGTCATCAAGATATGCGATTGCGGTGTCCAAGCCGTACAGCATAGTATTCATTACTTGTTGAAATATTGCGGGTGCCACCTTGACACCAAATGCGAGTCTTTCGTATCCGTACAAACCATGATGAGTGTTAATACAGAGGAGGTTAGCGCTTTTATCGTTTACCGGAATTTGTATGTAAGCGTCGCTAAGGTCGATATTAGAAAAAAAACTTGCCGCCATTTAATTTCGTGAACACTCCTTCTGGACTAGATAATGGATAGTGAAAATCTTCTAAGCACCCGTTGAGTCTGGTCGCGAAGTCGGCGCAAACGCGAATTTTCCCGGACTTTTTCTTTACGCTGGAGCAGCCCACTCACTATATTCAATTTTAGCCAGTATACCGATGCTTTCTAATTTGTCTAGTTCCTGATTTATTTTATTCAGGGAAGCGAACGGGACAATACGTTTCTCTTTAAACACCGGTTGTGTGCCAGGTTTCAACTTAAAATCTGCCGCCATTTTTGTACATTTCCCCAGGCCAGAGGTAAATACGTTTGTGAATTCTTTTCTCCGTTTCTGCTGGGCGGGTATATATTTTCTTGCAGAATATGGATATAGGAAGATCCCAGAGACGAAACTCCTCCATGCTGTCAGAACTGAATAGGTTCTCACTATCTTTTAGCACATACAATCTTAGTTTTTTTTTGTTTTTCCCCGTAAAGTGACGTTTGTAATTAATTCACCTTCAAAATAAATTTTTGTACTATTAACGGCCGTCGCCGTTCTGTTAGTTTTTAACATAGTCAGCTTTCATAATATTTTCCACGTTTTGAGATTTATTATTGAAAGATCCGATCCACTGTCTAATTGGAATTTAATAGCCTTGCCGAAAATGTTAACCGTTCCATATTTGCGTAGATTTTCATCTACGACGTCCTTAGTTCTGGTTTAACGTACACTGCTTCTATTCTGAGTTTTCCTACAGTGCGAACTTTTATGACCGATCTTATTGCATAAATGGCATCTGGTTTTAGTTCAGACAACATAAAGTGATAACAGTGTTTGTTCACTGCAGCTGCGTAGGTGGCAAATTTGTCATTATCGTCTTTTACCACATTCAAACATCTCCAACGCTTATGGAAAAGAGACGTTTTCGGCGAGAAGAGTTCTGTTAACAAATTTACCGTCTCATTGAATAATAAATCTGCTGTTTTCCGAGGCAAGATGTAATCCACGAATTTATCATGCTCGGCCGTTTCAAATTTTCGTAGTAGAAGTCTGGTTTTCTTTTGATCAGACCAGTTGCCGCAGTCGAAATTTAAAAAAATCTTCATAACGTCGAAAATCCGCTGCGAATGATGTTTCCTCTTCCTCGTATTTAAAATTGTCCATCGCGGTCAATATTGTATTCTGAGAAAATGCTGAATTGCTTTCCGCGTTCGCATTATTCTTAACAATTTCTGTAAGCAATTCTTCTGTTCGTAACTGACGTTCGGCTAACTATTTTTGAACTTCTAATTGACGTTCGGCTAACTGTTTTTTAACTTCCTTTTGCTGTTCCATGGTTCGTATTTGACATTCGCTTACTGTTTTTGCAATTCGTTTTGCTGTTCCTCGAATCGTATTTGACGTTCCGTCCAATGTTTTTCGGATTGTGACTGACGCTTTGCGGCATCGATATGCAACTTGATCAAATGTTCCAACGCTACTTTCAATGCGTCCATTTTACTTCGTCAGCATTAGCAATTTCAAAACGTTCGCTGAATTTTACAAAATCGTTTATTCTTTCTTATTTCTTTATCACGACAATAAAACGAACAGGAAAAAACATAAATATATAAAAAGTCCATTGTCTAAAGAAAAAAATCACGTGTATATTTTTCTCCAGTGGAAAAAAAATAACGCCGATTTTAGCAAAAGTCCAGCGCTAGCTTTGAAAGTCGTGACGAACTTTTTCTTTTCAACTCTTTTTTTCCGTAATGATCTGCGTTTTTTTATACATAGTTGCCGTGAACCTTTCAGTTGCAAGTGTTATGTTAGACACTTCCTTAGGCTTGATAACAGTTGAGTCCGACGTCGTTAGTATTTTTAGAATATTATTTTACACGAGTATTTTTTGAATGTCGTTACTGGTTTCGATTTTAGTATACTCTTGGAATCCAACGTTTTCATTTTTAAGGAAGAAATTTGCTCGCCATCGCATTCGGCGTATTAGTTCATCTGTTTTTTGGATTAATTTAATAATATAGCTATGCTTGCTGGGTGTGGGGATGTTTTTTAGCGATGTTTCGAAATTTAAAACCCTTAAAAATGCGAAAACAGTAGACCTCTTGATAAACTTTGAAAATTACCTTTTAAACGTAATTAAAAACCTAGAATTCCACAATCAACCTAACAATTTCCAACGGAAACTACACAAAATCGTTAGAAACATAAACAACTCTAATAAAATCTTTGTAAAAGCAGATAAAACAAGAAACTTTTATAAAATAGATAAGCAAGAATATAACAAACTAATCACAGAAAACATTACAAAAAACTACAAAAAACTAGACACAAACAAATGCGATTACATAGATATGATAAATACTGAAAGTAAACAAATTACCGATAAACTAAAAATTAGCGATAAAGTTGGCAAATTGAAACCTAGAGAGTCATACATTCTGCTTAAAGACCACAAATGGGATTTTAATAATAATCCCAGCACCCGCCTGATAACCCCAACTAAACCAGAAATAGGTAGAATTAGCAAAACTATACTTTCTAGAGTAAACAAACAAATCAAACAGGACCTAGAACTAAACCAGTGGGCAAATACTACCGAAGCAATCACCTGGTTTAAAAATATAGAAAACAAAGATAAATGTACGTTCATACAGTTTGATATCATAGACTTTTATCCCTCGATATCCGAAGAACTTTTTTAACATTGCCCTAGAATTTGCCGAGGTATACACTGATATATCCTCAGAAGAAATCAACATAATTAAAAAATGTAGAAAATCAGTTCTAATAAATAACAATAACCAATGGATAAAAAATAAAATGAAAAATTCATTCGATTTGGCGATGGGTGCCAGAGACTCTGCAGAGGCATCAGATCTTGTGGGATTATTCATTCTATATACCCTCACAAACATATTCGATACTACGGATATCGGCCTATATAGAGATGACGGACTAGCTATAATAAAAAAACTCCAACAAAGTCAAGGGACAAAACTTTAAGAAAATCATACACAAAGAAATGAAAAAATTAGGCCTAAAAGCGGACATATCAGCTAACATAAAAATAACAAACTTCCTGGACGTCACGTTAAACTTAGATAAAAACACATATGAACCATACTTAAAAGATAACGCTACTCCAATTTACGTAAACCCTAAGTCCAACCACCCACCATCAATTATAAAACATATTCCTAACTCGATCGTAAGTAGACTCAGTAATAACTCAAGCGACGAAAATGCATTTAACAGGTCATCCAATATTTACGAAACAGCCCTAAAAAATAGTGGATACAAAAATATCGATATCAAATATAAGCAACAAAACACCAACAACTATAATAAAATTAAAAACAGAAGAAAAAGAACTATAATTTGGTATACGGCCCCATCCAATCAAATGTTAAAAACAAAACTTGGCAAGAAATTCCTAGATCTTATTGAAAAACACTTTCCCGCAACCAACCCCTTACACAAAATCTTCAATAAAAATACCTTGAAGTTATCTTACAGTTGTTGCGAAAATTTAGAGATGATAATTAAGGCACATAATAACAAAATACTAAATGAAAACAATGTAAACAACAACAAAATAAACAATAAAAAAGTAGACACCATGACAGAAATTAAACCAACACTAGCAGAAATAATAATAATAATAATAATAATAATAATAACAACAACAACAACAAATCAACCACGGACAAGAATAACCATACCATAAATAAAAATACTAATAACGAACAAGATAAATGCAATTGTAGACACCGCACACTTTGTCCAGTCCAAAATAAATGTCTAACAAAAAGCGTAGTTTATAAAGCAACAATATTTTCGAAAGGAAACCCGAATAACAAGAAATATTACATAGGCATGACTTCCTTAGATTTCAAAACCCGATAGTATGACCACAAAAGCACATTCAAAAATAAAAAACACCGTATAAAAACAACACTAGCGAATAAATACTGGGAACTCAAAGAAAGCGGACATTCGCCGGTAGTCGAATGGAAAATAATGAGACAAGCTACCACATGCAGACATTTAGACGACCCATGTAAATTATGCCTCCATGAAAAATTTTCTATCCTGTACTTTAAAGAACCTCAAAATCTATTAAACTGTAGGCGGGAAATAGCAAACAACTGTTTCACAAAATAAAACTTACTCTAGGATAGCGATACAAAATAACTTTAAAACTAACAATAACAATAGAAAAAAACAAATAAACAAATTAAATAAACATGAATACACATAAACGATCACATACATATATGTATATATATGTATATATATATATATGTATGTATATATGTATATGTATGTGCATTGTTGTGTGCACATAGGTATATTTATATGTATAAAAAAAAGGAGAACGACCACCTAGTTCTAAAACAGATCCTTTGTTTGATAAAATGCATGCCCATTGGCTGGTAGGAAGGGGCGCGGTGGATACTAGAAAGCTGATTGGCCGACTAGAAATCCTCAACATATATAAAAACAAGAAGCAACGACAGAATTCGCGCATAAGCCTGACGAATCCTATAGTTGGATGAAACGCAGAATATTCAGTGTAGCTTAATCGCCACATATATTTTATAAATTACTATATATATATATATATATATATATATATATAGAGAGAGAGAGAGAGAGAGAGAGAGAGATATGCATGTGTATAGTTTAAAAATAAACACGAATATGCATGTGTTCAATAACATTTTTTTAATTGCCCCAATTAATTAAATTCAATAAAAATTAAATGACACTTTCAGAAAATTAATATCGCTAGTTATCATTCCATAACCGATATTTATTCATTTCACACCAATAGTGTGTTCTATGTTGTATCTTACACATGTTCCATTTGATGGTGGAAATTCATCACACAACTTGTCAGAGACAGATTTATGTTCCTAAAAAAAACGGATGTTTTTCTTTGAATTATAAAGGATAAACGTTGTCAAAACGAAATGGAAATATTTTAAAGTGATAAAATTAAAGAGATCTTACCTATTATATACTATGTCAGCACGCTCCTGAAGAAAATACGGTTGTAATTTATAGATGACGAAAGAAACAAGTTATACAGTATCTTTATAAATTCTGCTGAATTAAATAACTAAATTGGTATGAGGTAACTTCTAGGTCCATTTAACTGTATGTGAATTATTTAATCTCGATACATTATACAATCAAGTAATAAGTCCATAACGCGGTGCATTATAATATAACTTTAAAAGAAACACATTTTTAGTTAAAAATTTCTTCAACAATCGTACCTATATTTGCATTTACTTAGTGTTGATCACTGTAATGTTATAAGACTTTTTAAGTTCTTATAAGCTTTTATTGAATCTAGGAATTCATGGTAACTTTGGATACTTGGATACATGTTTATTTTTTTTTACTAATATATGGGAATGGATTGGCGGTTTAAATTCCACAATTGAGATAAATAGATCGGAACATAATTGATCATATAAAGGAATATAATATATATATATATATATATATATATATATATATATATATATATATATATATATATATGTATATATATATGAGTGGAGTATTTATATCTTCTTCGTCTTCTTCTTCTTCTTCTTCTTCTTCATGGCGGTACTTCGCAAACGAATATTCTATGAAGGAGGGTGTTAACGTCGACTGCAGGCAGAACTGGAGTATTTATATATATATATATATATATATATATATATATATATACATACACACATATATATATATGTATATGTATATATATATGTGTGTGTGTGTGTGTGTGTGCATGTGTGTGTATTGAGGCAAGCATATTTTTTCATTAAAAAAATAGACGTTTTTTTATCTATTAATTCTATTTTCGATCATTTCCAACTTCCGAATAACAGTCTTCACTGCTGGCAGGAACTGACTTATGTACTCATTATATTTATAATAATCCTATAACATTCCAATCCTTCAGGATTCGCCGTCAGGGTTAAATTCATCGAACTGTTTTTGAACAATTTATATACGTTTTTTTCTCTTCTCTTTTGTTAATTCTTTTATATTATTTATTTTTTCATTCGTTAAATTGAGATGTTCGCAAAGCTCTTAAATAAACGTGTAAATAAATGTATACATATATACACACATATATATATATATACACATATATATATAGATACACACACACACACACACATATATATATATATATATATATATATATATATATTGCTGAACAGGCAATAGATATATAATACATGAATAGAAATTAAAATTAAGGATGTAATAAATTAAAAATGATATGTAATAAGTTAAAATAATTAAAGTTTCCATAACAATTTCTTTATATGAATATAAATTGATTTTAAGTTAATATAGTTAGGTTTTAAACAGTAATAATTTTATTCTTTTTATATGGTAAGATGTGGAATAATTTTCCTATTGAATAAGTGTAGTAACGTAAATTTAATGTAGTGAATTTATTACAAAAAAAAGTAAAAATATTTTTGATTCTGAAACAGTTTTTTAATATGAAAAAGATAAAAATAAAAATGTATAATCGAGCCTTCGCGTGTAAGTACTGGCCGACTTGATGTAATTATGATAAGTGTATTATATAAAATATAAAATTATCTTGTTGGACTTCAAAGTTGCTGTAACAAATAAATGCTTTACTGTGACCCCTTTGTATATATTCAAATATGTCATCCAATCGAATGTATTTTTAGGTCGCTTGAGTTTTGTTTAAAATTATACCGCAAAGGAAGCTTATTACGACACCTTATTTTGTTTATTATCTGAACAGAACTAGCTGGTTGTGAAAATGATAACATTATTTCCAATATTTCTCTTTTTGCGTCCACTTTTAGATATCAGATAATTAGTTATATTGATAAACATAGTTATTAGCTTATAATTAATTTAATTTTTTTGTGAAAAATGGTTATTAACTTACTTATTTCTTATAATTTATGCATATCATGTGAATATGTAGAATATTTTTTTTAAAAGACATATTTATTATTAAGACTGTATCTCTAAAGATACAACGTGTCGTTTAATATCCATGATACTTTGGAAAATAATGTAGTGCTTCAGCTACGGGAAATCTGACAAAACAATAATTATTTGTCTACACAAACAAAAACGTTTTAGTATTCATTAATCTAAATTCATTGATTTGAAAAGGTAATATGTCCCTCGAACGAGATAGATTTGTTTGAATGTGATTTGCCTTGGCTACAATATTTGAGCAATAATCTGTAAATACTCTTACTGAAAGAGTGTTCGTGGGCGGAGCTGTTAATACCCTTAAGGATGAGAATGTCTGCCTCTCTTTCGGCGTCTTTCTCACGCTGCTCTACCAGTCGGTATTTATGGCTAATGTAGCCAATCATATTCTTGTGAGGAGGATTATTTGGACTACTATTATGATTGCGAACATTATCATTTTTTTGGCCGATGTAACATCTGACCTTTTGACCTTCTATCGAGTGCATTTTGTTATACTCTAGGGGTCCTGGTCGGAATTCAGTATAGATTCCCGCGTTCAACCTAAAGTTTCCTAAATATTAAAGATGTTAAGAAAAAGGTTTGAAAATACATCAGCCGAAATGTGGCAGAATATTATCCAAGATAGTAACAAATGTCTGACTCATTGAAATAATTCAAGTTGTCAATCCTCATTTAAAAGAATCTGAAATATAATCTGAAATATAATATAAAAAAATTCTGTTAAGAACTTTGCAAAGTAAATGACGTCACAAAAGTAAACGTTTTCATCTACAAGTAAAACATATTTTAATATTATTTACACATAAATAACAGGTGGGGTCCTTTCCCGGATCAATGTGACTCTTCCTCTCCAGAGTTCCCTTTCTTTCCTCAGCAGCCTCAGATCTATAGGTGCACAGTTGGCGTCGTGAGCTATTTGCTGGATATACGTGAATCTAATTCGTCCTTTGCTTGCGCGTTCGTGTCCTGGAGTCCATAGGAATACATCACTCACTAATTTATGCTTGCTCCTCAGACAGTGATCGGTAAATCGTAGGCGTCTCTCCATGATGGTATTAGATATGGCAGGTAGGTTGATATAAAGTTGCTGCTTCGATTAAGGGTAAGTAGAGTAATGCTGGGAAACTATAAAAATCTCATAGTCCACAATGCCAAATTTAGTCTAAACGATATTTGCTAGAAACAATAAAGAAAATTAAAACTGCTCAGACACTCTCATTACAATCCATGCCCTTTTAACTGTTGTAACTTCTAGAAGGTACAGCAATGCCTTCTCAACAATGATTGCATATCAAAAAATGTAATACACAGGTGAACAATTACTGAATTACTCTATCTTGTCACAAACTTTTTGCCTTCCCCACCATTTTTTTGTCAAAATTCTGTAAAAAGAAATTACCTGTTTTGGTGTGTATTCATGTATGTTAAGTTGTTGACCATAGTCGGGGGTGGCCGTAAGCTCAATTGTCATTAAAATTGAGTCTTCCGGTCGTCATCAACTATGGCCGATAACATTTCATTACTTACATATGAACAAACACAAAAATTGTAAGAGTATGGATTTGTACGGGAGCATTATTTTATTCATGTTTGTATCGCTCCAGACTGCCTAGTATCTTAATCAAACCAGATTATAATTAAAAACATTAATATTATAAACCCACTTGACATTTTGTATTTATATTACATAACACATATGAATAACTATGTATATTTGTGGTTCTGGGTTGGGAGCAGGTATTTCCTATGTTTCTAAATTTTTGAAAGTAACAGTTCGACACCGATCCGCTAGATTACAAGAAATAAAATTCGTGTTTATCAGTCTTTTTTTTTATTCTCTCTCTTTTCCTCTCATCCTCCTTTCTTGTTCTTTCTATCTTTCTATTTCTTACCCGGGAAAACTGATTCTATTATAATTGGTTCATCAAGAACCAGTCGGGGATAAAGCTTAATAAAAAGGGAAATGGTTGTCAACCGAAAGATAAGGATTACTATGCAAATCAAAAATTAATATATAGTATAAAATGCATTTGGTTTCTTATGGGGCGATTCATAACAGGGATTCAAATCCAACATTGGATTTGAAGATGTCAAGTTATAATCACCATAAAAGCAGCTTTACTGTACTGTATGAAATTTTAGGAAAAGATCTATTTCATAAAAATTCTGCTAAGCGTGTCGAGGAAGAAAGGAAATTCGTTTTCTATGTTGTTGTTGTAAAATGATTCTGTTAACGTCATAAAAAGAAGTACCAGAGATTGTATCCGTATCTATCTATCTATCTATCTATCTATCTATCTATATCTATATATATATATATATATATATATATATATATATATATATATCTTCTTTTTTTACACGGGCATCACCATATTATCAAGGCCAAGGGGCACTCGAGGATAAGGGTTAAAGGGTGTACAGTAGAAATTGGACAATATAGTAATCATTAGTAATGGACATCCGGTAAATTTCTTAACTTATATGGAACGGCTCACCAAGAACTTGTTTACGTTAGACTTGAACACAACCATATTGTAGTCAGCCGGAAAGCAGGAAAACGGAAGACAATTCCACAGGCGTGCAGTTCTAAGAAAGAAGCCTTTTTCATGGAATCTACGTTTAGGTTTAGGCACAGATAAGGAGTGGGGGAATTATTGATAGTGTTTTCAGCTAGACGAGTGTTTCTTGTGAAAGTTAGGCGAGGGGGGACCATAGACTGAAGCTTAGTCGAACACTTTCAATGAAAATAACGATACATCAGAGACAAACTCGCAACATCTCTTCTGTGAGATAGAGATTGCAGGGAAGAGAAAAGGACATCTCCTACGAGGCTACGAAGTCTATTTTGAACTCTTTCAAGGCAGGACAAGTCCTTTCTAGCAGCTGCTGTCCAGATGTGACAACAGTATTCCATCCTTGGACGTGCCTTGCTTTTATATAGATAGGGAATTGCATCAGCAGTGAGATATCGATAGAAAGATCCCACCATCTTTCCAGCGGCTTCGCCAACAGATTTGATGTACGTGTTCCATTTAAATCAGGAGTAACGGTCAAGCCCAGAAGCTTGTCAAAACTTGAGGCCTCCTGAAGACGAGAGCCATTCATTTCAATTGATGCCAGATGTGGATCAGAATGTTGATGATGTAAAGAGAGAAGCTTGGTTTTAGATGCATAAAAAGTAACCAGCTAATCCTTTCCCCATTGTACCACGTACTCAAGATCAGAGGAGAGAGAATCGGAGAGAACTTGGTCGTTTACTGTCTTAGATGTGCTACCATAAATGGTAGTGTCATCAGAATAAATGTCTACAAATGATGTAAGGATGTGATTTGGAAGATCATTAATGTAGATCAGGAAAAGAGTTGGCACCAGGATTGACTCCTGAGCGACTCCAGCATTAATGCTGTGAGCTTCTGATTTTTGCTCTTCAACTACTACTCTTATGAACCTATCAGTAAGAAATGATTTAATAATTGAGAAGACATTTCCAGCTATACCATAGCTAGAGATCTTGTGAAGTAAACCTTTATGCCATACCTTATCAAAGGCCTTAGATATGTCAAGAGCAATTGCCCTAGAAAGGTTGCCTCCGTCGAGAGATTTGATAATCCTATGAGATATAACTGTAAGCACCTCTGCTGTAGATCTAGCAGAACGGAAGCCATATTGAGTGTCACTAAGAAGGTTATTTTGGTTGAGATGGTTGATTACTTCTATATTTAACACAGATTCTAGCAACTTACTCATGACGCACAGGAGAAATATTGGCTGTACTGAGAGGGGGATGAGCGGTCACCTAAATTCTTAAAAACAGGGCATACTGATGAGAGTTTTCAGGGTGATGGGAGGCAATTCTCCTTAAGACAACGTTTAAACAGTTTTGTAAGTATGGGCGCTAGTTCTGGTTGAAGTTTTTTGAATACTATAATTGGAATACCGTCAGGGCCGGGTGCTTTACTGGAATCAAGGTTTTTGATTAGCTTGGCAACATCACGTACAGATATGTGTATATCACATAGTGTGTTTTCTGATACAGGAGGAAATATTGGGGGTTGGCGGCCTTGGTAGCAAGGGTACAATTAGCTGCAAGGTTCTTGGCAAAGATTTTAGCTTTGTCTGATGCTGACGAGATTACCTCAGGTCCATTGATGATAGTTGGGATAGATCACATGCTTTTGTTCAGGATTCTGTTTGCTATTTTCCAAACTGGTGGAAACCAAGCCGCTGCTCAGCTACTTTGGACTTGACGGACTGCGCATAAAACTCTCTTGCGTTCTTTATTACTTTCTTACAATAGTTGCTGGCTAGTTTCCATACATCTATTACGTTGGAAGCAGTGGAAAATGTGATCTATCTATCTGTCTCTTTGTATCTTTGTCTGTCTGCCCCTCTCTTTCTCTCTCTCTCTCTCTCTCTATATATATATATATATATATATATATATATATATATGTACATACATATATATGCGTGTGTGTGTGTGTGTGTGTGTGTGTGTGTGTGTGTGTGTGTAATGGAAGCATATTATAAGGTATTCACAGCTTCTCTTCCAATGTTTGGATTTTAATCATGTCAAAACGCACTTTATTTCCTTTTGACTGATTGATTGCTGCTATTTTTTCTGATGAGTTAAGGGCATAATAGATTGATATAATAAGTAAGTGATAGATTTTCTGTTACGAAACAGATAATCTCAAGGATTGTTAATGTTAACTGAATTAAACGAATAGATTATAAGATGGTCGACATCATGAACTTTGGTATATAGTCTTTTGTCTTTTATTCAATATATATATATATATATATATATATATATATATATATATATTAGATAATGGCAGATCTATAGTATATATTTAAACACGATAAACTTAAATAAATAAGGAAAGTCGTATGAGTTAAGTACAAAACCTATTATCAGAACTGACAGATAGCAAAATAGCTGGTTGCATACATTAATATTTTTAGATATTACAATTATTTTCTATTCATAATCCAAATAAAGAGTATTCGCAAAAGTTTTTTACGGCTGTTTCGAGGCAAAGTCTATTTTCAGCCTGTTAATGCAACATATAATTTGTCAGAGCAGCATCTCTCATCAGAAGCATATATCCTAAGTATCTTCCGTACTTACTCAGAAAAAATAACAAAATGTCTCATTAAATGTACATTTTCTTCCAACACGCACAGAGACACACAGACACACACTCAGACACACACACACAAATATATATATATATATATATATATATATATATATATATATATATATATATATATCCTAGCAGGAAACCCGACATTTCCTGGCATTGAATAAGCAGTCTCACATATTTATTGCTATCGTAAACGGTAAAATTGCTTATTTTTTAATCAAATCGATGTATTGCCTTCTCGTTTTAGGGACACCCCCACCCCGGCAGTGTACTGGAAGGAACCTTCACTTGCCACCGTGCAGTGACTTAGTCCACAATACATTATAATCTATATTGCACTGTAGAGAAACTACTGTTGGTTGTATTAAATGATCTGTAAATAATGACTTCACTTAGAGTTTAAAATGCAAAAGTACAAATATCATGGTTCAACTATGTTTTAAACAGAAACATGCATTTTGATAGTGCCTCTGTTTTATCAAACAATCAACTGTTGATTTTATGAAATTAATTTATCATAATCACTTGAATTACAATTAAATCAAGGATCATGGTTAAATTGTGTTCTCAAACTAAACACTTATAAAAAGCCTCCACAGTTGATTTTATAGGCTGGTACTTACTGCTTATGCGGTCATACAACTTCTCAAATGCACTTGTTGTGTTAGGTTGTATAAAAGTGTTAACTTGTTGTGTTAGGTTGTATAGAAGTGTTAACTTGTTGTGTTAGGTTGTATAGAAGTGTTAACCTGTTGTGTTAGGTTGTATAAAAGTGTTAACTTGTTGTGTTAGGTTTTATAAAATTGTTAACATGTGTTATGTTGTATATAAGTGTTAACTTGTTGTGTTAGGTTTTATAAAAGTGTTAACTTGTTGTGTTAGGTTGTATAGAAATGTTAACCTGTTGTGTTATGTTGTATAAAAGTGTTAACTTGTTGCGTTAGGTTGCATAAAAGTGTTAACTTTGGTCTAAATTCGACTTCTTTCTTAAATCACATTTTCTGATTATTGGTTTTCGATAATTATTGGACGCATTCCGAAGAAAATCAATATAAAAACACTGCCAGACTGATCAATACTCTAGTGTGAAGTTAAAAACATATCGTCCCATATGTTTCCAAGTTCATGGGGACCTCTCTCTGTCACACACACAAAATTGTTATATATGTTACAGTTTATGTAAAAAAATAGAAATATAAATAATAAATACAAATAAAGGGTATATCCTGCTCTACTTCAGTATTGAGCACTCAATGATGTATAAACATTATTACACTTCATTATTTTCTTAATCTCGGGAAAACAATAAACTCAGTATATATATATATATATATATATATATATATATATATATATATATATATATATATATATATACATATACTGAGTTTATTGTTTTCCAGAGATTAAGAAAAAATATATATATATAAAAATATTATTTATTAGAGATTAAGAATATATATATATATATATGTATATATATATATGTGTGTGTATATGTATATATATTTATAATATATATATACATATATATATGTGTGTGTGTATATGTATATATATTTATAATATATATATATACATATATATATATACATATATATATACATATATATATATAACTTACTTAAGCCTGTCAAGTTCCAATTTTACCCCGTTAGCAACAATTTTTACTGATTAAACACCCATAAAATGAATCCACGAAAAATGAAATTATTTGACCCGCCTGTTAAAAAACGGAGACGGAGTGACGGGCAGAAAAAAATGTTGAATTTTAATTAAAAGATTATGTACCGATTTTAATTCTTTACTTCAACAGTTCTTAATACGTGAGTAAAGCAAAGTAGTAAGTTATGAAAATAGATTGACGACGAGTAAGTTACACAGAGGCTACCATGCTTCATCCCCATCGTATTTAAGCCTGGTGATTCTCTACATAGTGAAATGCGGAAGCCTCTGTTCAGTTTACATGCTATAAAAGTATTTTCAAAACTTACTATTACATAGTGCACACACACATACACACACTCACGCACCCACGTGACACCCAGCACTAATGATACCTGAAAAGGATGAAACACTAGTGTCTGTAGGTATTTAATAATTATTATAGTAAATAATAATGTCAGCCCCTTTAAAAACTCGTTTCTTATCGTTGAGCACTTTCAGCTGGATTAAAGTCGCTCAATTTAGCTCTTATGCGCAGATCATCATATAATGGTTAGATTACTCTGAGAAACGTTAAAAAGCATTTTAAAAGTAAAGTGAAAACATCTGTGTGTGTGTCTGTGTACATTTCCCGACAAAATAATTCTGTCAATTTTCGGTCTACAGACTCGAGGTTTGACATAAGGGATACTGTTATTTAGAAAAATCTTTTTAATCGGTTTTCGGCAAGAAATTTGGCTGTTAAGGGTTCAATGTTCGACTATTTGACCTTTCCGAAATCTACCAAACCCCTCCGCTAATTTTGGATCTAAACACCTGAAATTTTAGATGTAGGTTACTTGTACATGGATCTAACTTTATAATTTTATTTGAGCCCAAAACAATAAATGTCAAGGGGTCATAATTAAAAAAATTCACCTCTGCGTGTCTACCAAATTGCTCAGACAATTATTTGTCTAAACATTTGAAATCTTGCTGAAAATTTGGCTTTCAAGGGGCCAAAGTTCCAAAGATTTTACATTGTTGGTCTCTAGCAAACTATTAAGCTAATTTTGGGTCTAAACATTTTAAATTTTACATAAAAGGGTATTCAGACATTCAGCATGATTTTTAATCAATTTTTGGCTAAAATTTGGCTGGCAAGAGGTCAGAGTTCACGGAGTTGACCTTTGCAGACTCTACCAAACTCCTTCGCCAATTTTGGGTCCAAACACTTGAAATTTTAGATCTAGGTTACTTGGACATGCGTCAGACATTTTACTTCAATTTGAGCCCAAAACCATATATGTTAAGGGGTCAAAATTTGGGTCAAAGTTTGAAAAAATTGATGTCTGCTGTCACTTCCAACTTTTTCTATGGTAGTTTCTTTACGTCAAACCTATTATATCGAAAGGCATTATCGTACATATGCACACTTTTTAATATATACATACGCACATAAAGTTATGAACAGTATATAGGGCCCGAGCAAAGCCGGGTGGAACTGCTAATACATACAGAAGGATACGTAATTTGTTTGTTGTATCGTTAGAATGATCAATATTGAATAAAATTTAGTAGTAATCGTTTAATATGTGTGCAATGGCTTTTAATCTACTTGATTTGTTTTTAATTATAAAAAGTAACCAAAGGCAATACAAAATTACCACCAGTTAATTAAACTAATTATCGATATTACTTTTCAAAATACGTCTATATTTATTTAATTTCATATTATATCAAATTAATATTATGACTCGGTTATGTGTTTAATAGTCATGCTAACAGATAAGAGTTGGCTGTGTTTCGATAGAGCGTGACTTAACTGAAAACATAGGTAAAAAAAGAACTAAATTCCATGAAGAAATAAAAACATGGCATGTCAAAAGTGATTAAGATAAAATCCTGCCAGTGTCTTAGTCTGACAGATGCTATTAATGCTTTGTAGTCATGATGTTGCTGGTTTAGAAAAAAAAGAATAACAGATTGAGAGAGAAACGAAAGAACCGACAGAATGGAAAAAGGAGACATGATTTCCTGTTTAGTTCAACAGGAAATGACGAAATTCTTCGGCTCCTGCGACAAAAGAAGAAGATGGCCAGTTGCAAAGCAATTACAAGCTTGCAAAATATGTTTTGTTGAAAAGAAATTAACATGAACTCGATAAATGTTGAACTTCCGATGCTCTTTTATGTTATTTTGTGTCGATTTCATGAAAGAAAGTACATTTCAAAAACATTTCGAAGTAATGTGAAAATGTCGATAGAGAAACGTCGGTTTTCCTGTTGACAAAGCAATTTGGCCTTTTGGCAAAGTACAAAGTGTGGTATCTGTTCTGATGTTTCAATTCATCCTTTTGTCCTTGCTCCGTGAAGAGGTGCCCTTCTAGACTGAGGTAATTTTTATTTTTTGTACAAATTTCCACATTGAAAGCCGATCTAAACCTTTTTTTTTCTAGGAAGAAAGTGTTGTATCTAGTCTTAAGCTATATAATCAGTTCTGCCCTCGGTCAGTGATGAGATATCTTTCTAGACTGGAGCAATTTTTATTTTTGTTCCAATACTAGAAGCGGCTTATCCTGCCTTGACAAAGGTCAAAATAGTCTTCCTAGTCTAGTGGGGGATGCCTTTTTCTCTTCCCTGCAACCTATCTCTCTCTATCTATCTCTCTCTCTTTATATATATATGTATGTACGCATATATATATATATATATATATATATATATCACATATCTTCCGAGCCTGTCTCTGCTTTATCGCTATTTTCATGGCAAGTGCTCGTCTGATCTCTAGTCTATGATCGCCTCTGTCTTGACTTTCACGAAAAACTCTCGTCTAGCTGAGACCACTATCAATAATTTCCCCCACTTTTATCTGTGCCTAAACCTAAACGTAGATTCCATGAACAAAGCTTTATTCTTAGAACTGCAGGCCTGGTGAACTCTGTTCCTCTTCCCTGCTTTCCAACTGACTACAATGTGGTTGTCTTCAAGTCCAACGTGAACAAATTCTTCATGAGCCGCTTCCCTTAAGTAATCCAATTTACAACATTTCCACTACTAACAATGACTTCAACATGCTACCTTTGATCACTGTATACTCATAAACCATTATCCTCGCGTGGTCTCCGTGCCTTGATAAGTGGTGACACCTTTGTAAAAAAAATACAAGGGTTGGGGGGGCGGATATTTTCCTTACATTAAAACCGATCTTGTGTCTAACGCGTGGAAGCTAGTAAATATAAAACACTTGTTTTTTTGGCAAAAAGTGTAGTATCTGTTCTAATACTACTTTACCTTAAGTGAAAAATCATTCTAGACGGAGACAATTTTAATGGTTATTCATATTCACATTTGGGAAGCTGAATTTTCCCCACAGTAAATAACAAAATTATTTCTAACCCTGCCCTTGTCCGGAAGTAAATTGGAACAAGTACAAACCAAATTTTAGTCTGTTGACAAAGTAAAAGATGTAAAAACAAAGTAAAAGATATATTATCTGCTTTTATACTGCACTTCATCTTTTCTATCTTGGTCAGTGACAGATAAGTGCTTTTATACCGAAAGAATTGTTATTTGTGTTCCAATCCAGAGTGGGAGCTGATGAGATTTGTCATCAGAAGAAACTCACCATGAAGCGAGCGACTAGATAATGTTGTTGATATAAACATCTTACCATTTCAAATATGGCTATCAGGCTACCCAGCGTTTACCGGTCGTAAAATACGTACAAATACAGATTTTGTATTACTATTATACAGAAAATTCTCTATTGATTATTATATTGTACCCAATATATATATAATAATGATTTCAAAATTAAACAGAAAATGACTTCAGTGCTATCAGTTAAAACCGAAACCAAAATATTCAGCTCTCAGCCCTTAGTTCTTATTTGGCGCCTCAACATTAGTCATTACCGTATGAGCTATTGCTAATGAATAAAATTGTTAAAAATTAATCGACTTCAATCTAAAAATGTATATATACGCATGCTTATCAGTTACTCGATTTACTCCTGCCAAGATCAACTACTTTTTTTAAAAAATCTGACTTCCCTCGCGAAATTTACAGACAATAACCCAAATCGAAACTATCTAGAAGTCGAAATACCCTATATATCAATTTTAAAATCTGTAGACCAAATATTCAGAGCAGAGTTTGCTAGAGACGTTTCAAACACATACATAACATGTCACTTTCATTAACGTACTAGTAGACCCCCTCCCCGGCGTTGCCCGGTCGTAAAATAGCCAATATGACATTTTAATTCATGCAGATTCGTATTTATTATTATACAATTTTCTATCGCTTATTGTATTGTACCAATATATAGCAGCGGCGTGCGCGATGTTCGCATCATGTTGATTTTATCCGTATTGTAAATCACAAACAAGATTATTTTTATACAGCTTTGTGCTGACAACCATTATAAAGATGACGCTGATATACGGATTGGGTTAAAGAGGGGAAATAGAAGTATAAAATATTTCCCCTGCGGAATTTTACCTACAGGGTTGTAAAATAGGAAAGAATTCAACCGAATATAATTTTTCATAATTTCAATGTATTATTTTAGAAATTGTTTTAATTAAAAAGTAGAAAACAACGGAACATACAAGGTTAAAACTAAGAAAAAACACTATTGTTTGTACATGGAGGGTTTTGAGTGATTATTATTTTAACTTAGATTATAAGCATAAACTTATTAAACGAATTGAATCAGATCAAGCTGTTTCGAGTATCAAATGTTGTAGAGAAAATGTATTCAATTGAGTAACACAATATCTTATATGGATAATAATACGAAGGGAGAGAAATAATAAACAAATGGGAATAACATAAAAGTATTACGAATTGAATGCCTACTGGAGAGAACTTGAATGTCTGCTAGAGAAAACGAATGCCTACTGGAAAAACCGCGAATCTCCACTGGAGAGAAACTTGAATGCCTACTTGACACTTTTCTTGAGTGTCTAAGGTCTTTCTTTACAGGGGGGGGGGGTCAGGTCAGCCTGGCATGGTGACACTTTCCTTACAAGTATACCTTGACTAAATACTTAGAATATATTATTCGCGGCCTAAATAAGATCTCCTCGGTATAGATAATCCTATATTGCTATTCTCCAAGTGATGTTTCCTCAAGTAATAGCAGGAAACAGAAAAATCCACAAAATAAGAGGAATTCTCTTCCTGGAATCCAGTAAACTCAAGAGACCACAAGAAAAGTATTCTATAACACATTTATATGGTCAATCGTTATATTGTCAATTGTTATATGGTCAATTGGGGAAAGGAAATGTATGTTCTCAACTTCTTTTCTAATGCAGTATTTGAGATGTAAAGGAGAACTTTAATGAAATATTTTAATATCTATATGTCTAACATAGAGATCAAGTGTTAGCCCTTATGAAGTGTTAGCCCATATGAAGGGTTAGCCGTTATGAAAGGGACACTTGATTTTGGAGAACTTCGACTGAAACAAAAAATGGTGCTACGCGCAGATTCCTTATTTAGAAAAAAATAGGGTCGAAGATACATGATCAAAACTCGAAAATCAAGAGATCCAGTCAGTCTGATTCACCCCTTATACTAAACTGTTTTTCTTTTTTGTCATTTTTACAGGCGGCATTCAAGGGAAGAGGTTTGGCTAGGAGATGATTCAATGTATACAATAAAACTTTAGTTTAGTTTGTAGATGTGCAAAAGACAGTACAAAAAGAAAGATTTCTATGTGTGCGAAAAGCTGTGTTGTTTCAGATTTCAGGGGCAGAGATATCGAGAATGTATCTTCTTATTTTGTTTGATTTTATGTTTATTATGTTTTCTGCCAACTCAAATATAGGTCAAATCAATGGTTCCGGTCAAAGGCACATGGTTAGTTAAAAATTAGCGAGAGTATCTTCCTAATAAAACCAGACCATGCGGACATCTGCATAAGATGGCAAAATAATTAGCCAACTCATCCTGCCAATCATTAAAAAGGTATCTATATGCACTGAGTAACCCGTAATTAGTGGCGTGTACCAATATGAAATCAAGCCAGATAAACGAACAAAGAGTAGCGTAATCACATCATCTGAAACAAGTAAACAGTAAAAAAAAACCCTGATCTGAAATGCCTGCTGCATGAGAAAAGCGTTGAGAAAGATAGACCACGATTGAAACAAGACTATTTTCTAAATTAGAAAGAAACTTTATCAAATAAATGGTTCCACTCTAGCAAGACAGCTGATTCGCATACGTGTGTTCAAGCAGCCGTTTCTCAGTAGGATTAAAACTAAGTAATGCGTTTTAATCTGTAATTTCACCGGTTTTGTTTATGAGCGTATATTTGTAAATATAGAATATAGACAGTCTAAATAGATGGGATCAAATGTTTGTAAATTGAATCTTCTTTAGCTATGTATAATTATCAAGGTAAACGTGTTTTGTCGTCTCTAAAATACATTTAGTTTGATAGACGTAACGATATTCGGAACTGGAATCCTGTCGCAGCTTCCAGTGGACAAACGACTAAGAACCGGATACTGATGACTGTAAATACTTACTTTCTTAGCGAAAAATATTATATATATATATATATATATATGTATACAATATTTTACAGTCATCAGTATCGTCAATATATATATATATAATTTTTTAAATGTAATTATCCACTGACACGTGTTCCGTCGTCTACGACTCATCAGCGTGGCTGAATATAGCGAGATTCGAAATCGAGACCCCACGGTAATGAGCCTAAGCCCTTACCTCTGATCCATCTCGCCAACTGTCTGGATATATCGCGATTTACTTAAATGTTGTTTGTTTTTGTTTTAGCGATATATTTTGAATGAATTCAATTATTTACGAAAGCGCATTTTTACCTAAATGCAAGCTGGGAATAATTTTCCCCTTAACCAAATTCTAAAAATAATATATATATATATATATATATATATATATATATATATATATATATATATATATATATATATATACCGCTCCCCATGTGGGGGTACCAAATTGGTTGTTGGTTGTTGTCAGGTGGGAACAGGCAAACAGAACAGAGTTCCACAGGCGTGCACTTCTAAGAAAGAAGCTTTGTTCACGGAATATACGTTTTGGTTTTGGCACGGATAAAGAGTGGGGGAAATTTTTGACAGTGATTTCAGCTAGACGGGTGTTTTTCGTGAAAAATTGGCGATTCTCCACCCCCTCTCTCTCTCTCTCTCTCTCTCTCTATATATATATATATATATATATATATATATATATATATATATATATATATATATATATGTTATATATTATATATATATATGCATATGAGGTTCCGCGAAATGGATAAGAAAGGATTGGAAATTGAATTATTATTGACAGAATTTATGCATTCATGACTCCATAGTTACATCTCTTTGTTGCATATACTGACAGTGTGAAATCCTTACAAAGCAATCCTTTTTAGAAAAAATAAACCGATAAATATATGCTATAATAAAGACTGATATATATTTGTTTTTTTTTAATTATTCAACCTACTGTTCTCATGTTTGAATTGTTTAGATTAATTGAACAAATGTTCTCATCTTGAATGTTAATTACACAACGTTTCGATCGATGTAAACGCCGACTTTCGTCGAATGTTGCAAAAATTATAAAGATAATTTAATAATCAGGGAACCCTAAGGGGTTTAATTGTCATATTAGTTGATTATATATATGATTATATATGAAGTATGTCTATGTTTATATATGAATGTTAGTACGAATTTTTGCGGACGTTATTTGAAACATATTTTTGTATAATATTAATTACGTGGGAAACAAAACTTGTGCATAAAAATATTTATTTTCAACTAGACTGTTTTTTTTTTTGCAAAACAAGAACTTCCGTTTGCAATTATTGAAAATTCTTATATTTGTTTATATATTCCCGAGGTTGTATAATAATATTATTAATTTGACCAGTCAAATAGTATATTTATACACGTATATAAATTCATTTTAAATATATATATATATAATTATTCTACATAACTTGATGTATACCACAATAAAAAAAAAAAGCATTGTTTTCCGAAACGATCGTACAGATAATTTATTTTGTTGTTGTTCCTTCTTATGAAACGGATTTTTAATTTAATTAAAATTTGATTTTTAAATTTTAAATTATAAATCACATTACTTAATATATATATATATATATATATATATATATATATATATATATATATATATATATATATATATTCCACACAACTATACTGATGAAACTGCTTGGCATAGGCTGGCAGAAAACGATACCAAACACAGAAGTCCTCACTCGTGCTGGACTCCCAAGCATCCCCACTATCCTGATGAAGGTTCAGCTTCGCTGGGCTGGTCATGTAGCTCGCATGCTAGACTACAGACTACCCAAGAAGCTTCTGTTTGCTGAGGTCCAACACGGCAAGCGTTCCCATGGCGGCTAAAGAAAACGACTTAAAGACACTCTGAAGGCATCACTGAAGGCCATCAACGTTGACCCTTCATCATGGAAGCAGACAGCTTTAAACAGAACCAAGTGGCGTGCCGCTGTTCATGACGGTGCCTGCAAATATGAAAGTTACCGAAAGGTTATTGCAGAGAAGCGAAGAAAGGACAGGAAGGATAATGTTTTGAAACCCTCGACATCTGCTATGATTCCCTGTCCCTACTACAATAGAACTTTTTAAGCAAAGATTGGACTTATCAGCCATATTCGTATTCACCGATAATGACTCCCCCCACCCTACCCTCCAGGATGATCAGATGGACCTCGTCGTTCCGACGGACGAACACACACACACACACACACACACACACACACACACACACACATATATATATATGTATATATATATACATTCACGTATATATACATTTACATATATATATACATATATACACGTATACATGTATATCCATATATACATAAATGCACATCTATATGCATATGCATATGGATACACATACACACATATATACCATATACATGTACATATATTTATTCTAATCTATGCACGCATATATAGATATACACATATACATATATATACATAAATATATATACATATACCTATATATACGTGTATATCACATGTATATATACATAAATATACGTATACACACACACACACACACACATATATATATATATATATATATATATATATATATATATATATAGTGAATGAACGGAAAAATCTATGATGCTGACCGTCTTACAATTTATACCTTTAATTCAGTTGGCATTTACAATTCTTGACTATCTGTTTCGTAATACAAAGTCAATCACTTAATTAATATATCAATCAGTGGATCCATTTTGCCGTTAACTCATCAGAAAAAAATACCAACAATCAATCAAAAGGAGATAAAATGTGTTTCGACATGATAAAAATCCTAAAATTGGAAGAGAAGCTGTAAATACCTTGTAATATGTTTACATTACGCCATTTTGAATTTAGAAATTAAGTCACTAAAGCCCATTTCTTCCTACTAACAAATTCCTATAATTTAGGTATATTCTGCCAAAAGTATTCTATTTATTAATTATTAAATTTATTATTTATAAATTAATATATTCATATTTACCCAAACAACCTCAATAATTATAATCTATTACACATTTTTGCATATATGAAACACACACACATAGACAAACACACACACACACATATATATATATATATATATATATATATATATATATATATGACTATACCCAAGTTTTATCTACATACAATATGCTTTTCTATTTTTACACACTGAACCAACTGTGCAAATCCGACTAACTCCCAGTAGATTTGGTTGCAATCCGGCTGACATTTTAGTTCAATTTCACGGGCGTCTTGTAAACGTTTACAGAGCCGATGCAGTTTATATCATCACAGGTAAGAGAAGGGTTCGTCGATTTCAAAGTGACGATACAAATGTAAGTGACAAAGCGCGCTCTGTTTTTTTTGTTTTGTTTTTTTTTACTAAAAGTGACTGGAAAAATTGGCTGGCAAAATTGCATTGATGCATATGTAGAAAACACTCTGGAGTACAAAAGGTCGCTCGTTGTACAAGTACCGCACCTGTCTTCGTAGCGCTTTAACATTTTAGTTCTTGAGTTTAAAAATGCGAGACCTTTCTTTTGGAACGACCTTTGTATATGGCTTTAATACTCTTAACCTGCCAATATGAATAGATGAATTTCATTGTGTAAAATATCAGGAAAGTTAGCTCGTTTATATCGTTTCTGGAATCTCAGAGCTATTCTTAATACGTTCACATTTAAAGTGTAAATTTGGTATTTAACGCACACTCTTTAACATATCTTGTTTATAAGGGCAAACATTATCACCTACGCAGGGGTATTCTACTTTCGTGCACACACAATGGTATATCAAGCAATATAGACACAGAAAAAAAAAAGACAAATAAACAGATGGTGAGACAAAGGGCGTTACGTACTAATAAACTAAATTTTTTCATGAACATTTTTATTACATAAAAACATTCAAAATATATATTCTGATGTTTCATATAATTTCTGTAGTTTAAAAAACGGTGTGTGTAGGGGCGGTAGGATCTATACCGCATACGCGATGTTTTCAGTCTTTCTTAATTACATATAGTCGACGTTTAAAATAACATTCAACTTAAATCGAATATATATATTTAAAGCTTTAAGGGTTTCCCTTGACATAGGTTACATAAACGTAGGTGCATACATATATTAGCACATAGAATGTAACGTAGAAATCCAGAGTCACTCACAATTTCTAGTTTGAAGAACTTTCCATGAATGATAAATTTCATCCAAATTGGATATATTCGATGTTTCGATTCTTATAGTTCTGTTAGGTTAGAAGGCAACTTGACGACTTGGGATCACTTCCATTGTCTGGGCTAGAGAGGCGGTCTGAAAGGGCAGATCTTAACAATTGGCTGGTCATATCAAATCTAACCATATACAAAATACAACAAGTTTCTCACAACAATTAATAGTTCTATTGTAACCTCCATCAATAACTAATAATAATTAACCCCAGAATATGGCGAAACGCAATAATTGAGGGTCACTTGGCTATTTAAAGATGTGAAATATTTGAAGCATAAAAACATTTTATCAAAACACTGGATTCAACATTAAGTGAAATGAAAATGGTTTCTGTGCCATAAAGCGAAAAAAAAAACAATCAAAGGAGTAAGTAACTTATACTAAGTTTTTCTCAAGATCGACAAACTCCTATAGCTAACAGTCAACTTACAATTTTTTTCGAAAAATATATCAAAAACTTCTAACAGATTTGCTGCGTTATTTCGCCTAGATACCGGGCCATTTCCCGGTTAAGAAATACAAGAATAAAGCAATCGCATTTTATTAGCTGGACCTGTGAAAATTCTAAAGCGGATTCTTTCATATATAATATATTGATGTTCGCATTCTATAGATGTTCACCGTAAATGGAGATTACCTAATATTATTGTAGCTCTTTTGTTAAAACTGTAAAAGTATTCGTCTAAGCTAACAGGGAATCCCGACGTAGCCCGGTCGTAAAATACGCTTAAATATGATATTTTCATGTATGCAGATTTCGTATATATTATTATAGTTAATTTTCTATCGATTCTTATATACAGGGTGACCCTTAGTGTTTTGTCCGAATGAAATGAAATTTGGCCATAACTAGTTTATTATATTCAAAACATCACATCAAAACACTAGGGTATTTGACTTTTTTCTCCGTTCTACAGCATATGTTCTAGATGGCCTCCATTTAGCTTTTGTTTTTTGGATCACCCTGTATTATTAAGTTGTTATTTAAATATATATATATATATATATATATATATATATATATACATATACATACATACACATATAAATATATATGTATATATCCATATATATAATATATAATGTGACTTGAATCGAAACCTACCACCAAAACTCATGAAGAATATATATATATATATATATATATATATATATATATATATATATATATATATATATATATGTGTGTGTGTGTGTGTGTGTGTGTTCCTTCAGCTATAATAGAAACCAAAACAAAAACTTATGAAAAAATTTTTGATAAACCTTTTTATAAAAAAATAGATTACTTGAGTGCCATCAGTTGAAACCAAAAAACTATAAGTACAATTATTTATAAAAACAATAGCTGACTTGAGTGACATTAGCTATAATCGAAATCGAAACCAAAACTTATGAAGAATTCTAGGTAAAATTATTCATTACAAGAAATAGAAGGGCATAACAATTAAACGATATTCACTCAGAAGAAAAAATATGTAAGCGTGACACACAAAATAACACACATGCTATCGTATTAATATATAGATCCAATTCGCTATACAATCAGCGTTATATGATGAGGATCAAAGTAAGTATAGCAATCCAGGGAAAGCGGTAGAGTTCTACATCCTAGTGTAGTAGCCAAATCCAAAGTTGGTCGATCCGTTTATGTTTATAATATTAGATCAAAGATGTTTTTAATTATAAACTCAACGTTTATTCTATTTCTATTCACCTGTTCTCGTTGTAAGACAATGTCAGTATAATAAGAAACTATTATTTGACAGTTTGCAGATGCCCAACAGATAAGATAATTCGGCTTCTATATAGATAATCCCTATCTAATTAAATTATGCCTTATCTACAATATACAGTATTAGGAAGATAAGGCAATAAATTACATACAGATTTACCCTAAACGATAATTTTCATTAAAAAAAACACACACACAATCATTATATTTCTGCATTTTGGAAAAGATTACATGGGAAAAAACAGATTACGATAAAAAAAATTTATAAAATTAGAATTATGGGTCCTTCGGGTACAAACTATATTAAATATTAAATTTTTTTTATCACCAACATTTAAAGCTAAATAAATTGTTTTGGTTTACCCATCCATTTATTTTTCTGAACTCCTACATAAAAAGAAATTTAATGTGTGGCTGTGTGTTCGTTTGATATGCACTCAAAAACGGCTTAGTCAATTACAAAAAATACACGAAGGTACTTTATGTGACTGGCAGTGTTCTTAGATAAGTTCTGCATCGGAAAGTCTTCGATAAAAATCAATGATCTGTAATCGAAAATACCTGACGAAAAAAGGAACAGGCGATTTTTATCCAAGTGGACACCTTACACGGCCTAACATCACAAGTAGGTTTGATGAGTTTCATTATCACACAAGTTGAAAGGCACGAAATATTAAATCAACAGTAGGTTCTTTGATATGACAGAGACGTGTTCTAAATGAATGTTTCCGTTTAGAGTCCAACTGAAGCATGAAATTTGACTTTTGCATTTAAAACTTTACTTCAAGCCATTATATATATATAAAGCTGAATGTGTGTGTGTCTGGTCACAATTAGGCTCCTATATTGTTGACTATTTTAAAAAACTGATTGCATATAATGATAGAAGATGTATCGAGACAAAGGTATGGGTATGTTTGATCTGGCAAAACGGTGGTTCATTCAAATTGTGGGGGCTGCGTTCGCGTCTGGTCCACAAAGTATGGAAGTAAAAGAAAATAAAAAATTACAAATAAAAACGTTTACAAGTGTTTTTGATATAGATGTACATAAGAATACTTTGATAAGTATTTTTTAACTTAAATAAGGAGGGTATAACAAAATTGTGGGGTCTGCGTTCGCGCCTGACCTCCATAGAATGGAAATAGGGACGAACTTTAATAAAGACTTTTCATATCTATCTGCGTAAGTATACTTTGATAATTATGTTTCAGTTTGCAGAAATATTGTATGATAAAATTATGGGATGTTCGTTCGCACCTGACATCCATAGAATGTAAATATGTCACAAAGTTTAACAAGTTTTTTAATATAGATCCACAGAATATCGTGATAAGTGTTTCAGTGTGAACAGGTATGGTATAATAAATAATGGGGTTTATCTATTTTATTTTTACTTTCATCATATTCTGCTTTGGTTTTGATGCTCCCAAATTCGAAGCTATCACTTTACAACCTTTCCTTTTCATAACCTATCATACTTTCATAAATCAGAGTCCATTTTCTGTAGACTGTTTTTAAACCCAGTCAACGACCGGTACTTTTGCTAGTATATATATATATATATATATATATATATATATATATATATATATATATATATATATATATATGTTTAGAGGTACAGAATTTAAATAAAGTTTTAAATATAATGGGCGGAAGTCTCTCGAGAGCTCTTTCAGCTATCATCTCATCAGGAGAAAATCCATAGCGTAAAAATAATACTATGTCGAAAGTAAAGAGTTCTGATGGGGAACTATTGAATGTGTCAAAAATTATGGGGACACTAATATAAAGTTTATTGACGTTTATAAAACGATTAACATATGGCACAACGAGGGGAAGAAAAAAATACGGGAGAAAAGATTCAGAGTTCCCCAAAGAGAAACAATGTATTAAATGTTTCTTTGTGCCGGCACAAATACGGTTTCCGCACCGCAATAGAGACATACTCCAAAATCTTTAAATGATTTCTGGAGTCCGCTCTATGTAGCACTTCGAACCATTCAATTTAATATCTATCGGCACAGCACGGTTTGTCAACCAAATGCTGGCCAATGCTACAGAAGGATGGAGACTACCAGACCCCTATCCTCCCTTGTCTGATCTTCGATGGAACATGCTGGTTTATACGAATCAATATATATATATATATATAGAGAGAGAGAGAGAGAGAGAGAGAAAGAGAGAGAGAGAGATAGATAGATAGATAGATAGATAATTTTATGAAATCGTCAGTAGGTTCTATATAGTGCACTGTAGACTACAATGTATTGTGAACTAAGTTAACGCAAGGGGGCGTGTAAAGCTTCCTCCCGGTGCACCACGATTGATCCCCAACTCGAAAAGGCAATCAACTTATTTGATTGAAAAACAGGCGACTTAGCAGATTTCAACGACAATAAAAAATATGGGAATGTGAAACAGTCGTTGACCATCATTCAATCTCGGGAACGTCAGGTTCCCCTGCTGTTTTCTTATAATTGCTTTACCTTGAGTTCATGTTTTGAAATATTGTCTGAATAATAACTATATAATGTTACGTCAGAGCTATATACTTTTTAAATAATGTAGTTTGAAGCTGTTTACAAGAAAGTTAAAAACATAGCTCACTTGATATAGCGTTAGACAAAAGATCATGTTTAGCCCAGGAAAGAATAAAATGTTGGTATAATTTGATGCAGTCTGAACCAAATCACTTCTAAAAGTAGAGGGGAAAACTTGTTCGACGTAGCCCATGCACACTCTATCTACCTTGGTTGGTTTCCGAAACTAATATTTCCGATCCATGGTAAAAGATATGAGGAGATCCAGGTCATTGTGAAACACAATGATACATCATGACAACTTATTTGGAAAAGAAGTTAGAAAGATGTTTCGTCCATTTCTTGTTACATTTTTCCCCTTTTCAGAAAACATTTTTAAGAAAGAAAAAAAAAAGCAGCTGCGAAAGATTAAGAGGGCAGTAATGCCGATGTTGTTGGAGTAATGCCTAACATTCTTGCCAAAAGGCTAGAAGGACTGAATAACCGTAGTATCGATTGGTATTTCCGTCATTTTACATCCAATGTCAGTTGTTATTACTGCTGGTGTCACACCTAGACAGATAGAAATAATAATACGAAACGGACAAGAGTAATCCATTTTGCTTTTATATATTTCCTAGCTGACGTACTTTTCTGCACATCTGTTCTTAATCTTCTTGTTTTTTAAGCATGTGACGCATGTTATGAAAAACCTGTCATAATTAATAACCAGAGAGTAGAAAGTAGACTTTTTTACGCTAGCCTCCTAAGAATCGCTTCTGTTATTTTGCCCTTTAGTTTTCGTTTTCTCTGAGCGATGTTCCTCATATAGGGAGGAAAATTGCTGTTTTCTGGAACGGAATCCATCCATAAAACACTTGTTTCTTTTATACTTAAAGTAGGAATTTTTCGCTTTTATACCAAGGGACTTTATGTTATATCCGGTGTGATGTACACATTTAAAAAATAAACAAATATATACTCACACTGCTGTTCTCACATTCAATTTAATTTTCACGGCATTTTTGGTTGATGCATCCTTCGACAAACTTCAGGTGCGTCTTTGTAAATAATATGAACGTTATTGTCAATGCAACTCGTCATTTACTCGACGAGAGTAGCTAATTCTTGTTTTGTATGCCACAGCCGGGTAGGAATCAGTTGCATGTAATCAGTTGTATTTTTAGTGTCCCCTCTCGAGAAGTTTGAATTTTCAATTTCCTGAAAACTATTATTTAGAACTGACTTAGTATTTTACACGTTGCATCACAGGCAGGTTCGACGCCGTTGGATAAGGTCGGAGAGTATACTGGCAGAAACACTGCGTCAATTAAAAACAAAAACAGTCGTTGAAATAATGCAAATACAAATTTAACAATCCTCGTCAGAATGTTTCGCAACATGAGTACGTGAAGAACAAATTCATTGTGAACGGGTTGCATCTAGTCCTAGCTAGGGTAATTATATCCATGTAAAAAAGCCATTTTTTTATTTTAAATATAGTTATTAAGTCATTATTCTTTTTTTACACAGGCATCACCACATTATCAAGACCAAGAGGCCACTCAAGGATAAATGTTAAAGAGTGTACAGTAGAAATTGGAAAATATAGTAATCATTAGTAATGAAAATTTGGTAAATAACAAAGATACATTAAGGGATAAATTAGGTTATTAACAATTATAACTTTCACTGGCAATGTTGGGAAATGTCACGTGGTACCCTCCAAGAGTATCCGATTAAGATTCAAAAGCAAACAAAAAATACCCGAAACTAATGCCGACACATGAACAAAGCTAATAAATAATATTGTAATTGATTCGCACATAAAAATCAGAATGTATTTGTTATATGTGAAAATGATATCATATTTTACATTGTATGTTTGATTAAGATGTATGAAAAGATAATTACTAAGGAAAGAATCATCGAGTAACTCAGTTTAATACACACACGCACACACACACATACACATACATACACACATACATATATTCGAAACTGTTCTCATTTTTTAATTTATTTTATAATCACGTGATTGTTCTCCAGACACGAAGATTTTAAAACTTTCTCCAGCATTCATAAAGAACTGAACTTTTGTAAAAACAGCATCCCTTGTTGAAGTTTCCAGTTAATTATAACCACTTAACCGAAACATAGTCATGGATGTGTATCGAAAGCAAAATATCTATATGAAAATAAATAAAGGTATATATATATATATATATATATATATATATATATATAGTCATCCACATACAGTACTGTTTCGCTGTTTCACAGCTCATCAGTGCGGCTATACAGGCAACTACCTCAAGCCAGGATTGAAACCCGACCGTTTGTACGGCAGTCAAGGCTCCTAACCATTACGCTATTGGCGGCTGCTTGAACGAGTAGTGAGTTTAACGATGTTTTGATATCGTTCGAAATACCTCCGCTCGATTTGTTTACACAAAGAGCGTCGCTTATATGCTAATGGTAATTCGTGTTTCACTTCTCAATATGCTCAACTCAAGGTGAGGAGCACTATAGTCATATATGTGTGTGTGTGTGTGTGTGTGTGTGTGTGTGTGTGTGTGTGTGTGTAATTCTCGGTTCGTTCAAAGTCCCTACAACCATATTTCTGCATTACCAATGTAATTTAAATTTTCAGAAAATTTATGGGTAAAGTCAAGGAATGTTTGCATGTTATTAAAATAAATTAAGATCGTTAAGATCGCAAATTATAAAAATATATTAAATAAAATAAAAATATTTTTTCGTAACTGCGAGACTGTCCGCCATATTTAATTTCCGGTAGAAATGAGCCTTTCACGTGCACCACAGGTTGACGACTTTCGAATTACAACATTTAACTATCTAATTAATAGATGGGTAAAAAAAACATCCCTATTTTTTAAATTATATATATATATATATATATTGTACTTTAACCTTACAATTGAATAAAAAACATATAATAAAACTTTAATTAAACTTGGAAGTACGACTTAAAAAATAGCGCAGATCGGTAAGTGCACTAGCACCATTTGTTCATCTTATTTTTTTATTTTTAAAAGCCAACCTAAAATAAATTTGTCTAATTCTTAATTTCTTATGTTATTGGAAAAAAAGAAGGTAAATATGAAGAATTACTTCACCCTCGAAAATTCCTTTAAAATTACCACTCTCATAGATTTTCGGTGTCGCTGAAAACGAAGATAACGTTTATAATTAAGGCAAACGAGTAGTTTCCAAGATATGAAGAAATGTTAGTTAAAAAAAGGTGAGGATCACTTTTCAATAATAATTTAACGTAAAATGACCACCCACTTTGTGGCCACGATTGTTTGGGAGACTTTCTTTCTACCCTTGGAAAATACTTTAAAATTACCTGTTTAAATTGCAAAATGCAAAAGAAATCAAACAAAAAACTTTTTAGCCAAGAAACGAACAGAAAGATTTTTTAAAATAGCATCCATTTTTTCTATCGAATTCATTTGCTGTTTTTATTGAAAACTATTTTCTCCCGGATTTTTTATAAAATTTTCTATAAAGGGCCGTGCGTCTCACGTTCGTATATTACAAAAAAAAATTTTTTTTAAGATTTCGGTGTGCTAAAAACACATCTGCAAACCATTTCCGTCGCAAAAAAAAATAGTTTTTATGATATGAAGAAATTACTTTTTTGAAACCTAGGCGATCACTTTTCCATGTAAATTTAACTTAAAATAAGCACCCACTTTCTAGCCACCTGAGAGAGGGGGGATTTTTCCCATGTTTATTGGCTAAACAGCTTTCGTTTATGCTCGCGCGTAGCATAAACGAAGACTACGGCTGTGAAATTGGAAATAGTCCCAGATTACAGGGGTTATTACCATGCAAAAGAAATCAAACAAAAAACTTTTTAGCCAAGAAACACACAGAAAAATACCCCTCTCTCAGGTGGTCAGAAAGTGGGTGCTCATTCTTAGTTAAATTTACATTGAACAGTGATCAGCCACTTTTCGAAAAAGTAATTTCTTTATATCATGAAAACTTTCTTTTTGCGACGGAAACGGTTTGCAGATTCGTTTTTAGTACACTGAAATCTACAATAAAATATTTCGTAATATACGAACATGAGACGGGCCTTAAAGTAAAATAATACCGAATTTTTGGGGTAGATTTGCCGTTTAGTTGTACAAATATCCTAAAACAAGGTAATCACTAAAAGGGACTCTTAAAAGTCGTCATCTGTATCGAGCAAAAGTTTAAAACCACTGATTATATGTCAGCCTACGTCACAGTAACATATATTGAGTGAGTTGCTAACAGTATTTTGTATAGTTTTTTAGTTTAAACTCATTTTCCCAAAATTTCCCCCAAACTTAACGTGTTCGATACAGTTTGCCACAATTTGTATTTTTCAAATATACCGATAAACACTGCATGTTTTTGAACCGATTAAACATTATACACTACATAAAACCACTACAATGTTATCCGCAGAAGTAGAACATTTATATTTTTGCCTTTGATGAAATTTATTTGTTATATATTTATTTTTGACATCTTCTTTGTATCTGTGTTTAGTAATACAAACCCTTTTCATTTAATGTAACGTTTAGTCGGCTCGAAAAACAGTGTTTATCGGTGTATTTGAAAGATACAAATGGTGGCGGACACTGTTGATTACGTTAAGTTTGAGAAAGTGAGTTAAAACTAAAAAACTATACAAAATACTGTCACAAACCCACCGATTATATCAGCCTATATCATGGTAACATATATTCGGTGGGGTTTTGACACTGTATTTTATAGTTTTTAGTTTTCAACTTACTTTCCCAAACTTAACGTATTCAACAGTCTGCAACCATTTGTTTTTCGAGCCAATTAAACATTTTACATTATAAAAAACACTAAACAATTATCTAATTAGGTAGAAACATAACTTACCTTACCTTTTCTTTCATTTATTTGTTTTTGGACAACTTTTCCGAATCTGTATATAGTAACCCCCCCCAACCACTCAAATAGCAATTACTTACTCACATTTTTGTATTCAGAAAACAAAAAAAAAACATTTAGCGTTTCAACATTTTTGCTACGTTAAGCTTTATCCACTGATTGTTGGTCGAGCCCAAGCCATGATTGACGGTAATCCCGTAAATCAGGATCCAATTCTGCAAGAGTACCATTTTTTTTTTTCATTTTCGCCTTTTTTAGAGTGGATTGCTGTACTGAGAATATAAGAAACATGCATTTTCTCTTTTTATTAGAATTTTCCATTACACCACAGCAACGCGTGGCAGGGTGCAGCTAGTATATATATATATATATATATATATATATATATATATATATATACACATATGTATGTATATATATATATGTGTGTGTGTGTGTGTGTGTTGTAATTAACTAATTGTTAGAAGGTAAAGGTCATAATAGCAATTAAAATATAATATTTTGTTCCTAAATAAGTCCTTTTGAAGTCACTTGATCTCCAAACATGCTAAATGTATTAAATTCTGCAAACAAGTCATAAGTATAAAAAAAAGTACCATTGTGATGAGATGCATTTTTTTCTTGTTGATGGGCATTTCAGCTTATACGTTTTTGTTTCTTTTCTCACATATAAAATACGAGATGTCTTCAATTAGTTTCTAGACTTTTTTTGGTAAAGGCATTTTAATTTGTCGTAGACTCTTGAAAATTCAGTATATAATTGTTATGCGTATTATTAGATGACTAACCAAGTGTTATGATTTCAGATTCAAATGAACAGTCACAACATGAATTGGAATACACCCTACTAAAGCCTGATTATCACAGCTGGTGAATTTCAAAAATGTAATCTGGATGGCAGGACATTTTAAAAGAGCGATATGCAATAAAATTATGTTTAAAACTTGAAAAAATGATACAGAAACCGATTGGATGCTTTTGCAATATCTTGCATGAATCAGCATCAGTTTTGTAGTAGCATAAGAGATTCAAGGAAGGCAAGGTGTCTGTAAGCGATGATGAGAGGTGTGGGAGGAGTAATGAATTCAGAACATCAGAGTTGATTAGTCAAATAAAGAATTTCATAAAAACGGACATTCGTGGGTCTATAAAGACAATAAGTACACAATTTGATGTCAGTGTGGACACTCTACACAATTGTCAACGAGTAACTGAATATGCGGATGATTTACGCGAAGTTTGTCTCAAGCATGTTCAGAGAAGATAAGGAAAAACGTTGTCATGACAATAGGGAGATGGTCGAGCTGATTAATTCAGATTCTGCAGTTCTTGCCACTCTGGTGACCTGCGATGAAAGCAGGATGTACTGATATGAATCAGAGAACATAAAACATATTTCCCAGTGGAAGCATGCTGGGTTTTCCAAACCCAATAAGGAAAGTCAGAGCAAATTCACTCAGAAACTTATGAAGATCCTTTTTTGACAGCACGGGCATGATCTACATGCAGTGTGTCTCCACTGGACAGGAAGTGAACAAAAAATACTATGTTGAGGTTTTTAGGGAGATTCCGTTTAGATAGAGCAGCACTCTTCAAATCGGGCCAGTGGCATTTGCACCAAGACAATGCACCAGCCCATAAGTCCATCCTTGTCACATATTATTTGACCAAAATGGACATCAAGACAGTTCTTTATCCTGTATATAGTCTAGACCTTGCTCGCTGTGACTTTTGGTTATCCCATAAGCTTAAAGGAACACCTTAGAGTCTGTCGTTATGAAACAATTGTGATGAAAGAGGGTGTGAATACGGTCATTAACACCCCACCAGAATAGGACTTCAATGGAGCCTTCCAGAAGTTGTTGGAACTTCCAGAAGTGAATTGCAGCCGGAGGAGGTTACTTCGAAAGGGGACCAAGGGGAAAAGGTATCAATAAAAGTGACCATACAAAACAGATTGGAAACTTATTGAAATCCCCTGGTCTATCTCGAGTAAAAAAGAAAGATTATATAATTAAAGATATATATATAGTTAAAGATACCTGGTTATAGATCTTCTTATGGAACAGAATATTATGAACTAATTTTGTTAATTTGTCTGTGTAAATAAAATCCCTTTTCTTCTGAGTTAGAATATGGATTCGATATTTCTTCATAATCAGTATTTTTTAGTATTAATTGGAATTGAGTTTACATATAAAATAACTGCTTAAGTTTTCATACGTTTAAACCGCAATTTCCCCTAGAATGCTAATGATTCTGCACGTGAGATGATACCGGTATTTTTCTGGCAGCTTCGTTAGATTCCATGCAATTTGATACCAAAAGTCTGCAGACGCGCTTCTTAATCCTAAGAGAGCAGTTTTACACAAAATCAACAACTTACAGTGTTTTGATTAACACAATTTAAACATTTACATTAATTTTTATGGTGGTGAAATGAACGCAACCTGTTTTTTTTTTGTATGTGTAAAATAATGTAGGACATGCGTACACCTAAAATAATAATAATGCATTCGTTTTTACAGCAAGTGTAAAGTACACGTATACAAATGTTTTAATCAAATTCAATATACATTTGAAATATTTGAATATTTAAAACAGAGTTTCTAGTTTTATCATATCTCGTAAACTACTTTAAAATACTCCCAAATAAAATGAAATTTGCGGAATATTTATTAGTCAGTGTTTATCACCTCCTTTTTATACTAAAACATTACAAAAAGTGTAGGTATCTGAATTTTACCAAAGAGTATCTACCCTTTCGAATGAAACTAAATGACATTAATTTGAGATCACATTACCCATTGTTTAACCCAGCAGCTGTGTTCGGAAATTTATAATGATCTGTTAAATAGTTTAGTAGTGCGACCTATATGAAGAAATATTTAGTCACATTCTCATACCTAAATGTATACGAATAGAAATGTGTAAAATACACTTTATTATTTAAAATCAGATTTCACGGAAAAGTTTCATGCTATTTATGGTTCATCTGTAGACATTTTCTGAAGTTCATTTTACAGGTTTTTAACAAATACAGATTCTTTTATCGTTTGCTATGTTTCTTTGATTATGACAATCATATTAAAAGGTTCAAAACTTGCTTTGCAATGTAGTGAGTGATGTACTCCTCTATAACCTACTACCTTTTTCTTACAGAATACTAGTATTTCATTATCCTATCGTTATTTTCATATCTGAGGCTCGACTGACCTTCAATCTTCACCCCCGCAATATAGTCACAACAAAAGTTCGTTTAGCTACAACAACTACCAACATTTTTTCTTTCTTCCTTTTTGTACCTAAAACTTAACGAACAAAGTTTTTTTCCTAGAACTACGCGTCTGTGAAATAAAATTCTGCTTTCTTCTCAGATGATTGTGATTTTTCAGTCAAATCTAAACATTTTTGTTAAGTTGTTCTTTTAAATAATCAGATTCTGGAAAGCTTTCAACATCATCACTAATCATTAGGCTGTGTTGTCTCACCGTAAACATGACACCATTTGGCGCTTTTTTTCCACTGGGGATCATTTGGGACTTGATAAGTGATGAATCTTAGTAAAAATAGAACACCCTTAAAAGGAATGTTCTCAATTTCTAAAAAAAACATAATTATATCAATCACATAAAGTAACATATCTCAAACATTTTTTAATCTAGTAAGTTTCTTTTTATTATTATTTCTGAGTCATCAAGTTCTACCTCCAAATGTTGTACACTATTAAAAATCAAACGGACATAGTCAAGTGGACAATGTACTCTTTTTTTTAACAAGTGAAGCATGCATGGTCACCCGTGAGTGCACAGCGAACGAAGACTAAAAAAATGACTAAGTTCAGCATATGCCCCCATTTAGCCCCCAAAGTCCCCAGGGAACGTCAAATCCTGGTGAAATGAACAAACGGTGCAGTTTTAGGCTTAACATATGTAAATATAAGTTTTGCCCCATGCAAAACAAGAAATAACTAAGTTCATCATTCGCTCCATTTAGCCCCAAAGGCCCCCATTTGCGTTCAATACCATGCAAACTGCTAAATAGACATACACAAAACATTTTGGACAAATATGGTAAAGTAGTCACAAAATGGAATGTTTTTATTAGCCCTAAAAGAGCCCCTGCGACACACCAAGCGTTATCGCGCAGTATAGACAAGCAAAATTATATAGAAATCAGCTGGTTACAACTTTTCAGAAAGTTTTATAAAAATCCAAGGTATCAGTTTTTTTTAATAAGCACAAAAATGTCAATTTTAGCAATTTTATCCTGAAAGGCACTCCTAGTGGGGCAACCGGAGTTTCCAGGAAAATCTGTTGTTACTTTTTTACTTATATAATGTTTAATGTTTGTTCAAAATTTTTTTAAAATCCAAAGCGTAGTTATTGAGAAAAGTGCGGACAGGCGAACGGACGAACGGACAAAGATGAATTTACAGGCCCATCTTCCTGTTGTTGGGGGGACTAATAATAAATCTATTTTGTACGAATGTGAAGTGGTGCAAAAATTCTAGGAATATTAAACTTTATTCATTTTTACAAGTAGTTCTAATACTTCAGTTTACTGATGACCATTCTTACGTTAACATAAATAAATAGGCAGGAGCGGAGCATAATGAATCAATTTTGGTGAAATCGTAAATGCTCATGAAAACGTTTTTGGAGGGTAAATGTTCAACTTATGTATAATGGATGCCTGTTTCGTCTGTTTTCTGAAATCTTATCACAATGTGAAAAACATATTATGCCTTCTAACCTTTATTTATAAAAATAAGTTTTGTTAAAACATAAAGTCCGTAAAACCATGGGTAATCGGCACTTTGCGACTTTTAACAGAAAAATTAGCGGCGTTACTTTGGTCGTAGCTTTTGAAAATGAGACCATCAGAATAACACAGACGTTTTAATGAATGGGATTTAAGGCTTAACGCAATCACTTTGATGGTAGAACATATGATAATGTTGTCGCAGACTCAAGAATGAACATATTGTTGACATTAACACGAACAAAACGGGACATATGCAAATAATGGTCAGTATATAAAGATCCTGTTAAAAATAAAAATAAAAAAGTGTTGTTTATTCAACGGCACAATGACGATTAACAATCGAGTAAAGCCATTAATTCTTCTGAGTGTTTGAATAATAAACATATTTTGTTTTTATGCGTTTTTTACTTTTTTTTGTTCTGAATGAGAGCAGAGAGCTTTACTTGAGGAGAGAGTTAATTCTTTGTGGAACAAGTGGATTTTCTTTTATTTTTAAACTTAGTATAAAACGTTTGATGATTTTTTTGCGTTCTCAAATTAATTACATTACAAAAAACAGGTTTTTAGTCATTCAAAAATAAAACTATATTTTTAGTTGTTTTTTTTTCTTTTGTATTTTTCGTTAATGATAAAAGTTGTTTAAACAAAAAAAATGTATTGTACCTGAGATGAAAGGTCGGAATAGTGAAAAAAAAAAAAAGAAAACGTGGATAATTTATTTAGGGAACAATTGAAATAACTTAATTGGAAGAGGATTTTCGTTTTTGAGAAAAACAAATGGGGTTATATTTAGTCGTAACATTGAAATAAGAAAATAATGTGCTTTTACGGCTTACAATATTAACTGATATTTGTTTTAAGTAGGTGTTCAATGTATAGCCAACCGCTGAAGAAACAATGGAATTTGTTTTGATGAAGACATTGTACGTGACCCCCCTCCTTCGGAACACATACACTCGACAAATCTGTATAGCAGAAAAACCCTACATCTTCATCATAAACGCCCCTGAATGTCGGAAAGCTTTCTACTCTAATAATTCCTTCCCTCGGACTTTGGAATCATCTCATGTCTTCTGCTTTTCTGACTCCGTACAGTCAGAGAAGCAGAAGACAGAAAGTGAATTTCAAAGTCCGAGGGAAGAAACTATTAGCGTAGAAAGTTTTCATGGATTTTAGGAATTGTAAAACGATTATTCTTTATCATTTAACACCAAATCTATGCATCTCATTTAAACATATCCTTGAGTGGCTCCTGGCCGTTATGTGGAGACTCATTCGCACTCCCCCCAAAAAACTGAGATCAATTAATTTAGAGTTTCTAAACGTATGTAGTATGTGCATGATTATTGCGTATTTTTTTGTTTGTTTTTTTTTTTGCTATTAGGTTGATGCAAAAATAGTGTCGTTTCTTAATGATCTTCAAAAGATCATAACTCCTTTCATAGAAAACTTTTGAAGGCGCTGAAATATAAATGGAATGTGAACTTCGGTTTTATTTGCTATTAGGTTGGTGCAAAAATAATGTCTTTTTTCGACGTTTAACTTCAAAAGATCATAATTCCTTTCGTAATAAACTTTATTAATTGAAATAAGAACCATTAGAATCGACACATTTTTGCCAGCGAGAAACAAGTTTATCTATCCCATTTCCCATTAGCATAGAAATCTGGAGTTCTGGAAGCGATGAAGTCATCGAAGGCCGATTCGGCATCATCTCGGCTTTTGAAACATTTTTCGCGTAGGAAGTTGTCGACATGCTTGAAAAAGTGATAATCGGTGAATATGGCGGATGACGCAGAGTCTCGTAGCCCAATTCGTTCAGCTTTTGCAGGACCAGCAAATATCGACTAATCTCGGGCACATACGTTGGAGCTTCTGATGCATTTCGTCAATTAGTCGGCAACACTTCACCGTAATCGTTTCGCCTGGATTCAAGAAGCTGTGATGGATAAGGCCGGCCGCAGACCACCAAACAGTCACCATAACCTTTTTTTGGTGCAATTTCGACCCCGACAAGTGTTGTGGAGCTCTTCCGGCATTCAACCGCTGTGCCGAACGTCGCCGGTTGAGAATCTACTTCTCATCACATTTCACAATCTGCTCGAGAAATGGGTTGTTTTTGTTGCGCAGAAGGAGCGTAGAAGACACCTAAAACGACGGGTTTTTTTATTATCGTTCAATTCATGCGGAACCATTTATCCAACTTTTTTTACTTCCTTATTTGCTTTAAATAGCGAACGACTGTTGAGTGATCGACCTCGACTACAACAGCAACTTCTCGTGTGGTTTTGCGAGGATCGGCTTCAATTAAGGCTTTCAAATGTTCGTTATCAACCACTGTTGGCCGGACGCGACCATCTTTAACTTTGAGGCTCTCGTCACCATTGCGAAATTTCTTAAACTATTGTAGCGCCATACGTTCGTTAGTGGTTCCTGTGCCAAATGCATCATTGATATCAGGAGCTGTTTCGGCAGCGTTTCGGCCGAGTTTGAACTGGAACAAGAAAATCGTGCGGATTTAATTTTTGTCCATGCCGTAGAAAAGCCTGCAAAAAATAAATTAAGAAATTGAAAACGGTAACGAATAACACGATTCGATATGGCGAAAGATGTGCTTCAAAATGATATATAACATGTCCATATATATATATATATATATATATATATATATATATTTAACACCTCTCTCCACCTGGCCGGCTTAGTGTTGTTTTGATCCACCCCCAGCTACTACCACTTTTTGCACTCTCGGGTTCCTTCCTGCACAACCTACATACACCCGGGCAACGCCGGATACATCTTCTAGTCATATATAAAAGGAACATATGTGAGAAAACGATATTGTTTTTGCACCAACCTAATACAATTGTCAGCAAATCAGTAAACGTCGAGACACGTTCAACTTTTCTGTTATAAAAGTTTGGGGAACCGTTTGAGCTATACAGTGGTCGAATGGTTAAGATTGATGTTTTGACTAACCTTTATTTAAAACACATCGGCAATATTTTCTAGACAATCAGTTCAATGTATTGAGTCTTTAGACAATCAGTCTCAATGTATTGAGTCTTTAGACAATCAGTCTCAATGTATTGAGTCTTTAGACAATCAGTCCAATGTATTGAGTCTTTAGACAATCAGTCCAATGTATTGAGTCTTTAGACAATCAGTCCAATGTATTGAGTCTTTAGACAATCAGTCTCAATGTATTGAGTTTGTTGCTCTTCCAGGAGTTACCCCTTTCAGGTTTTGCCTTCTTTTGTGAAGGGGTTATTTCTTATATGGTATACCAAGAATTGTCGGTAGCTATTTAGAGTAAGTGTTGGTTTTATGTGTTTGGTTTGAGAGTTTTATAGCGTGATATTTGGGGGGGGGGATGCAGACCACGAATAGGTTTTGCAAACGAAAAGCAAAAAGAAAAAAAATAACATCAGTGTTTGGTGTATTAGAGAGAGCCAGTATTTTCAGACAGTCTTACCTGGAAGCACCAACATTCGACATGTAAACAAAATAAGACTTCGATTGTGTGTTATAAGTTGCAGGTAAGAGACATTTTCTAGTGGTCTGTAGTCAACGAGATGTTTATCGTAATACTTTATATTTATTTCATTTTTTATACTCCAATATTTAAAAAAGAATTGTAAATTATTAATTATTCGAAGTTTTATGAATATGTATATATTGCAAAATTATATTTTAAACTACTCATATGAATTTGAAAATAATTATGTTTCAATAACAAAAACTTTTCGATACTTGTATTGAGGCTCTTTCGATATACTTTGATCTTAGATGCTTTCTTAAAAATAATATGATATGACCTTAAACAATATCCGATGGTGAGGCCCCAGCTTGCTGCCTTTGGGGGGTGTGGTTCCATCACTTTATTTCTATTGCTCCCAGGTCCACTCTGATTCGGAGTGATAGTACCTGTTAGGGTCCTAACTATCGGTTTAATAGAAACTGGCTTTAAAAATATATATAAATTCTATAAAAAAATTGTCTTCAAAATCACTGGATATGGCATTAAATAACCTGATATGGGTTGATATGCCGTAATATAAACACAACCAACTTAAAAAAAATAAGCTGCAAAATATTACATGTTAGTGTAGTGCGTTTACACAAATTTAGTTTCTTCAATCAAATGATATTAACAAGTTTTTTTTAACAAAAACATCATGAAGTTCATTAAGCCAAAATCGTTTATTTTGTGAAGGATGGTGATGGTTATCTAATTTTGCTAGAAAATATTATACGTACTGTACGATCGACACTCACCAAAATAAAACATTCACTCTATGTCTTGAACTTAAATGATCCTTAATAAGTTTTTATTCGCAGCGTTTTAAATGAAAAATGTCTTATATTACTTTTAAATTTTATTAATTTCAAGGATTAACATGCCACCTATGAAAACTATTGCCCCGAATATCAGTGAAGCAAGATTCTGAGAATAATTTGTTATATAGTTTAGTGAGGACAAGGGCCAGTTCCGCCGAAATCTTTATTGTTGGAAAGGATAAGATCTGATCCTCATGCTTAGCAGGGTCAGGATTTTTCTGATATCCAGAATATGGATCATCTTATGCTGTGTCTCTCTTTAGTGAAACATTAGTGAGATTTCAGAATTCAAAGTGAATTTTAGAGCAAAACATGGCGTAGTTGGCGAAGATGTACATGCGTGACTACGAACTAGAAAACCGAATAAAATATACAAATATCAAAGACGCGTGTTTATTTTATTATCAGACGACGCCTGAAGTAAAATGGTCAATTTCCAATTGTAATTATTATTTTTGAGATACTTTTTAGCACGAGACACCTCGTTAAGTCACTGATGTTACGTAGCATTGAGCCTAGCCAGTACACGATGGGTGACTATTTTGGAAATACCAGGCGATGTACGTAGGGCATGTATGTAGGATAACGTCGACATTTCTCTGCAAAAACTGCATATAAAACCTAACGACGTCATCTCCTTTGATCAGGATATACATGCGACTGGGGATCAATGTAATATTCCCTAGAAACTACCTCCCTCTTAGAGAAGTGTAATATTCCTTAAAAATGTCAACCCTCCTAGTATCAATTTTGCTTAAAATATTCTAACATATTTCATTTTGAATTGTGGATACAATTAGAAAATTTTATATCTTTAATATCTTTTGCATGTACTTACGTTTGCTTTGCGTGTTTTCTTTTATCAGTTCGGATGCTTAATGTGCCTTTTCTCATAAACTCTAAGGCTAGTTGTTATTCTCACGACGTTTCGGTCAATGTAACATGCGACCTCCTTCAGGTGTATATTTACGATGGCTCTTATTGTTAAAAATTGGAAATAATTCTTTACCGCATTCTCTAATGAAAGTAATGAGAATAAAACCTAGAATGAGAACCGTAGTCCGAAAATTAAAATAATATATATTTTCAATCCTTACCTAAAAAATTCGAAATATTATGTCGAGTTAGAGCTTGTTAGAGTTGCCTTAGAAGAAATACAAATTAAGCTTTTCATGTGCACCTATGGAAAATACAAACTAAAATACTACGCTAAGCAAAGATAGAGAAACAATCAATATGATATTTTGCCTAAATAAAAACAAAAAGGCACACAAAAACAAACATTGCCAAACAAATTTTCGTTACATATATTGTGAAAGACACAAATTAAATTTTTGGATCGAAAGCAATCAGAACAGCAACAACAACAAAAAACATTGCAGAAAACAATTATACACATAAGCTAAAATCAGCATTTTGTTTCATTACATTTCCTCTGGCAAAATATAAAAACAAAACAATAATCAGTTATAATCATTATACCAATATGACCTGTTTGCATCACGACCCTGTTGCCAGGTTCTGTCAGGGGTTGGACAAGACAATTTATAGAGTTTGTATGACTGTTAGGTCACCTAAGTCTCCGAGACTCAATCAATTCACATAAAAGCACAATACATAAGATAATCCATCCCTACAAAAACAGGTTACACGGACCACAATTCAAGGAATTCAACAATGAACAATACTCAGAATCATCTACCTGGTTTTCGTCTATGCAGCCAGCATCTGTCTCATACCCAAAGCACTAAACAAACAATTCAGCCCTGTCTGTTGAAATAGTAGAGAGGATGTTGCGACTAAATAATGGGGAAATTGTTCACTATTATAGATTTTTAAAAATTTGTGACTTCCTAGTTTTGTGAAATCCTGCAATTTCTACTCTCATCATAGCTGTTCTTAGCTGCGGTTATTATACTCTTTAGAATATATATCGGTTTATGTTATGCTATTCTGAAGTATACAGGAAGGTGTCTCTCAATTCTCAGTAAAACTCTACTTGCCCTTGATCTTTCTTTTTTTAGGTATTTAGGAAAGGAACATCAAGTAAAAGTTTACAAGTTTTGTGTATGATTCAACAGAAGATTTATTATTATTCTTTTTAGCTTAGGCTCACCCCTAATAAGGCATATCGCAACTTGTAAATAAGAAGCTACTATTTGGGATCATGCTCAGGAAAGATTAACAAGATGTTGGTTTACGTTACATTAAAACTTCTGCATATCAGTAGTCAGGGAAGCAGGCAGTAGAAAGTGAATTCCAAAGTTTAGCTGTTCGAAGGTAGAAATTATTAGAGTAGAAAGCTTTCTGGCATTTAGGGTCCTCAACAGTTAAGAGGTGAACTTTTGTGATTAAGCAGGTTTGTCAAGGTCATGTACGTCGAGGGGGGCACAAGCGCAACACGTTCATTAGAAACCTCTCAAAAGCATTGCTCAGGACCGTATAAACAATGAGAAGATTAAAGTTGATTTTGAACATATTTGTTATTCTTTAGATAGAGGAATTTTTAATGTCTATGTATCATTAGCTTTTTCGAGCAAATGAATATTTTACCTACCCTAGGACGGGTATTACACGTATCAAATAATTGTACCATACCTAGGATAAGTAATTTATAGCATGTATATGAAATAATGTTACCTTTGCGGGGATGGGTAATATACACCACATATTTAAAATAATTTTACCTACCCTCAGACGGGTAATTTAAATGCATACATGAAACAATTTCACATACTATCGACAGGTATTGTACAACATGTTCCTATTTACAATGCCTCCCCACGGGACAGAGTTAGACACCAGGGTCGTTTTTTTAACGTGGAGAAAAGGAACAAAAATAAAAATTGTCTCAGTCGTGATTTAAGTTGTATAAAATGCTAACTTTTGTCAAAATTGGACTATGCTTTAAACTGATTTTTTCGATTATCGATTTTCGATAATTCTGTGTATTATTTCGTTACAAAACCTATCTAAGACCACCCCCAGACACAGAAGCTACAATATGTGAACTTTTGTCAAAATCACGCCAGTTGTTTTTGTTTCAATAGGGAATAAACTCACACACACAGACACACACGAATCCACACACAAATTTCCTTTTATATAATAGAGATACAAACATCGGAAACTCTTCTAAATATATAAGTACGGTTTTTAAGCTATTATACGTCATATGAAGCAGGAAATTCACAAAAAAAGACATTTAAAATGTTTTGTCGGCTATTGTTTTTGTTTCTATGAATAAATATTGTGATTACCTACCCTAGGACGGGTATTACACGTATCAAATAATTGTACCATACCTAGGATAAGTAATTTATAGCATGTATATGAAATAATGTTACCTTTGCGGGGATGGGTAATATACACCACATATTTAAAATAATTTTACCTACCCTCAGACGGGTAATTTAAATGCATACATGAAACAATCTGCTGTTCCTGATATTCATAAATGACCTCCCCGATAAAATTGCCTCTGAGATGGGTATATATGCTGATGACACCACACTCTATAGCAGGCACGACAGGAAAACAAATGAACATATATCTAAAGTAATGGCAGAAACACTAGAGGATGACCTCAAATCAGTAGTGGAATGGGGACAAAAATGGATGGTAACGTTCAATGCCACCAAGACAAAACTGGTTTCATTCAATAATTACAGGAAACCTTCTCTACCACCTATAGCAATGGCCAACAACTCTTTAGCTGAGAGTACGTCTTTCAAGCTCCTTGGCCTAACGTTCACAGGAAACATGAGCTGGAACAATTACATCGAGGGCATTGCCAGGGCCGCTGCGAGGAAGGTGGGCTCTCTCTACCGTGCTAGAAAACTTCTAACACCCGAAAGTATCCTGTACCTCTATAAGGCCACTATTCGCCCATGTATGGAGTATTGCTGTCATATTTGGGCCGGTGCATCGGCTACTAGTCTCTCTCTCCTTGACAGGGTTCAAAAGAGAGTCGCAAATCTGATAGGCCCTAAACTGGCATCAAAACTTCAGCCTCTGTCCCATCGTCGAAACGTTGCATCCCTCTGCCTGTTCTACAAGTATTTTAATGGTGAATGCTCTGAAGAACTGCAAGCACTTGTGCCCCCACGACGTGAACACCCTCGACAGACCCGACAAACTGCAAAATCCCACCCCCACACTGTAGAGATCCCTAGATGTAAAAGATCGTTCTACTCCAGTAGTTTCTTCCCCAGAACTGCTAGACTTTGGAATTCCATTCCAGGTCACTGCTTCCCCAACTGTACTGACATGCATAAGTTCAAGTGCAACGTGAACCAACATCTCGCTGCCCTAATCCCTACATAGTGCCCCAGTAGATGTTTCCCCTGATAGTAGCCCCCTACACCAAAGTGGCAATGTGCCTTGTTTGGGGTGAAAATATAATAAAAAAAAAAAAAAAAAAAAAGAATCTAACTGATTCTAAAAATCACAATATTGTCTGCATACGAGTAGATATTTGTAAATAACGTTTATACTTTGTAATTTCCTTTTATTGTATCTGAAAAAGGGGCATAGTACCTGATACATTCAGCTAATATCTCGAACATTTCTAACCTAGAGATCTTTGAAAGATGTTAACTGTCTATTTATACGTATCTCTATCGCACATGGTTCGCCGGGTAAATTTTTCAGGTAGTTTTAAAATTCTTTTCATTGAATCCGCTAGTTCTTATATATTACTGGAACGATAGAGATTTTCCTAAGAGTCAAGTTATTTTTCATGTCGTACATAAGACCTTGATATTTCGGCATATTTTCCCTCTCAGCTCTATTAAACTTATCATCATTGAGGACAATAACTTCTGCTAGGGTTGCTTCTTTCTTTTCTTTGTCCCATATCATTATGTCAGGTGTAACAGCTCCGTTTTCTATGTATGCAGCCGTAGAAATTCCATGATCATAATGGATCTTCTATAAATTGTTTCCAATTGTCTTCTATTTACCAGAACTTGCTCTGCCATTTTGAGCGCGAAACTTACACCGCATACCTTTTTAAATAGTCAAAAAATAATGTTCTAAAACATGTCTGCTTAGTCTATTAGACTTGTAGCTATTTACTGTAGTGTTCCTGTGTGCAGTCTACCACAACTATATTGACATGATTCATGAGTTTAAAGAAGCACTGGAACAGTATTATAATAGGTTTCACAGTTTCGCCATAATTTCTAAACACGCAAAATAATAATTAAAAAAAACGCATAAAATAACACCTAAAACAAATTTGACTCGTTAAAATTGCAAATTAAGGGTTTTATGTTTATCAAATGAGACAGACCTTATAGTGTTCGCTCCGTGCGATGCACTTATAGAAGTAGATACACAGAAACAATATAAACTTCGTGTGGCAGCTTTGCGCATCACTTTCGGAAGGTATTCTCTTTCTGGGCATAATAGCACTGGATCTTTGAGTCATGCTTCCTTGGAGTTGCTTTACATCAGTCATGCAGAAATTGCTTAATGCGTCTCTTTTGTTAATAACCTCATAAAATGTCAACGAGATTATGAGTACAGATGATATACTACTTTCCCGACTCTCCCAAAACTGTTGTGAATTCGTTTAAGCGTCGGTGCGCTGAAAAACAGGCACAAAGTTTGGGTGTGTTAATAATAAAAACAACGCCCTGTCTAAATTTTGACAAAGCAATCTCTGACGATGTTTTTTTTTTAGTTGCGGGAAACGAATTAAACAACAAAATAAATTCCGGCTATCTTGAAGCAGTTAACTCTCTAAAAAGTTTTTTTTTTCATTAGTCTTATTAGCATTATTCCGTCGAAGATATGAAAGTCGTTAGTATGAAGTCTGAGGTTATTATCGCAGATGGTCTGACTTTCTTTTCATGCCCAACAGTGAAATGGTTAACGAAATAATATTGGCACTTTTGAGATATAATTTGAAATTTGAGATATTATTAAGCATTTAAAAAAGCAAAAACAATATAATTATTTTATTTAAAATAACTTTATTTACGCAAAGAAATACACGAGAAACCTTTCCGCCATATAAGGTCTTTATCAAGCGTATGTTTCAAATCATTTTTCGTCGTTAATATAAAAATTTCAAGTATGAATTTTCGGGATTGTTTGATACTCTTTGAGAATGGGTTAGTTATGGCTAACTGTCCGAGACAACCCTATAGTGAAATGCCGATGTGGCTGTCAAAAAATGTTTTACAGGTCAGAATACGCTTCGTGTTTAAATCCGATCTTCAAGTCTTGTGTCACATCACCCAGCCGTGGGAACGAGATAAACAGCAGCGTCAACAATATTTTTTTATCACTTATTTTATGTTTTTGAATTTTGGAGATTGAAATTGATCATTTGCAATTATATTAATTTGAATTATGTTCTCATATTTGATGATTTATTTAAAATATTGTTCTTATATTTAATCATTTTTTAAATATTGTTATCATATTTGATGAGTATTTTGAATATTGTTCTCATATTTGATGATTTTTTAAATATTGTTTTCATATTGATGATTTTGTTTGAATATTGTTCTCATATTTACTGAATTTGTTTGAATATTTTTCTAATATTTGATGATTATTTCTGTAATATTGTTCTCATATTTAATATTTTTTGATATTGTTCTCATATTTGATGATTTTTTAAAATATTGTTCTGATATTTGATGATCATTTTAATATTGTTCTCATATTTAATGATTTTCTTATATGGCTCTCATATTTTATGATTGTTTTAAATACTGTTCTCATATTTGATGATTGTTTTTATATTGTTCTCATATTTGACGATTTTTTTAATATTGTTCACATATTTCATGATTTCGTTCGAATATGTTTCTCATATTTGATTATTATTTTTTAATATTGTTCTCATATTTGATGATTATTTTAAATATTGTTCTACTATTTGATTATTATTTTGAATATTCTCTCATATTTGATGATTATTTGGAATATTATTCTCATATTTGATGATTTCTTAATTATGTTCTTATATTTGATAATTATTTTAAATATTGTTCTAATATTTGATGAATATTTTGAATACTGTACACATATGTGATGATTATTTTTTAATTATGTACTCATAGTTGATGCTTTCGTTTAATATTTTTTTTATATTTGATGATTTTTGATATTGTTCTTATACTTCATGATTGTTTTGAATATTGGTCTCATAAGTGGTTTTAATATTGTTTTCATATTTGTTGATTTTTTTAATATTCTCGTATTTGATAATTTTTTTGAATATTGTTCTTATATTTGATAATTATTTTGAATATTGTTTTCATATTTGATGATTATTTTTAATAATGGTATCATATCTGATGATTTTAAAAAATATTATCTTATAGTTGATGATTATTTTTGAATATTGTTCTCATATTTGATGATTTTTAAAAAGTATTTTTCTCATAATTGAATGTTTTTTAATATTGTTCTCATATTTAATGTTTTTACAAGAATATTTCTTCGTATTTTATGATTTATTTTGTAATATTGTTATTATATTTGAAGATTTTTTAAACATTGTTCTCATATTTGATGATTTTTTTTAATATTGTTCTAATATTTGATGACTTTTTGGAATGCTGTTCTCACATTTGATGATTGATTTTTATATTGTTCTCATATTTGAAGATTTTTTAATATTGTCCTTATGTTTCATGATAGTTTTGAATATTGTTTTCATATTTGATGAGTATTTTTAATATTGTTCTCATGTTTGATGATTTATTACATATTGTTCTCATATTTGATGATTTGTAAATATTGTTTTCATATTTGATTTTTTTAAATATTGTTCTCATATGTGATGATTTTTGAATATCCTCATATTTTATGATTTTTTTAATATTGTTCTGATATTTAATGTTTATTTTAAATATTTTCTCATATTTGATGATTATTTTTTAATATTTTTCTCCTATTTGATTTAAAAAAATTTTTCTCTTATTTGATGATCATTTTTGGATATTGTTCCCATATTTGATAATTATTTTTAATATTGTACTCATACTTGATTATTGTCTTTACATTGATCTGATATTATATGTGTTTTTAATATTATTCTCATATTTGATAATTTTCTTTAATATTTTCTCATATTCGAGGATTATTTTTTAATATTGTTCTCATATTTGATGATTTTGTTTGAATATTTTTCTCATATTTTATGATTATTTTTAAATATTGTTATCATATTTGGGTATTTTTTAAATATTGTTTTCATATTTGATGATAATTTTAAATATTGTTTTAATATTTTATGATTATTTGTTATATTGTTCACATATTCGATGATTCTTTTAATATTGTGCTCATATTTGATGATTTTTTTTAATATTGTCCTTATATTTGATGATTTTCACACAACGTTTCGGCCAATGTATTCTCTAACAAATCTTAAGGTGTATCTTGTCGAACTCGAATATCTGCATGCAATTTCAAACGAAATACTTTATTAAATCTATGAATGTAATTTGCTCTCTTTTCATTAGCCCGACCGGGTAGAAGGCTTAAATAATCCGTAACTGTATCTTTGGAATCGGCTGAGTTTGGAATTGAATCTTTAACCTGCAAAATAGAAATGAATTTAATTCATTGTCTTATCCGTTATGCCATGTTTTTGATTTTGTTTAAATTTGAATAAAATATTATTCGAAAAAGTAGAGTTTTATCATTATTAATGATATTAAACCTTTCCTCATCTCTCCTAAACATTAAGTCAATCTAATAAAAACAAGTGATGCATGCATGGCCCCCGTGAGTGCACAGTAAATGAGACATAAAAATTACTGTGTAGTATTTGCGCCCCCTCATTTAATCCCCAAAGTCCACAGGGGACGTCAAATCCTGGTGAAAAGAAAAAACGGCGCAGCTTTAGGCCTTAACATATGTAAATTTGAGTTCTGCACCAGGCAAAAAAAAAAAAAAGAAATGACTAAGTCCATAATTTCCCCCACCCCGCCTCCATTTTGCCCCCAAAGTCCCTAAGGTCTTACCATATTTAAATTTGAGTTCAGCACCATGCAAAACTGATACATAGACATACACAGAAAAATTTTGATAAACATGGTAAAATAGTCCTAAAAATGGAGTGTTTTTATTAGCCCTAAGAGAGCCCCTGGGGCACACCAAAGAGTTATCACGAAGTATAGACAAGCAAAATTATTTAGAAATCAGTAAGTTACAATTTTTTCAGAAAGTTTTATAAAACTTCGAAGCATCCATTTTATTTTAATGCGCTCAAAAGCTAAATTTTAGCCATTTAAACCCGAAAAGCACCACAGGAGGATCAACCGGAGTTTTCTCCGGAAAATTCGTTCTGTTATTTTTACTCATATCATGTTTAATGTTTGTTCAAAATTTTTTAAAATTCCAAGGCGTAGTTATTGAGAAAGTACTGACAAACGAACAGACAAAGGTGAATTTACAGGTTCATCCTCTTTTGGTGGTGGCCCAATAATAAAAATCATTACAAGCATTCTAACTTTCTATTTAAAGATGCCCCGGCATAAGATATAATATATGCCTATGACATTTTGACAGAAAAGATAACGTGTAGTATCTGTTTTCTTATTACATTTAACTATTTCTGTCCTCGGTCAATATAGCAGATTTTTTTTTTAAACCGAGGAAATTAAAAAATTTTCCTAGTCCAGTATGCCCTGTTCTGGGAAGCTGTATTATCTACTCTTCTTGTAGGGAATCAAGTGAACATGGACTCCCGGACAACATTGGGTAGATGAAGCTAGTGTTTATGTATTTTTCTTCATGCTCATATTTTTCTAGATACAAAGTGAAATTGGGTTGTAAAGAAAATAGCTCGCTTTACTAATATGCTCTCGATAAAAGTTAATGCGAAAATATTTTTGATAAAGGTTATTTTTCAATAAAATGACTAGATATTTTCAGATTAATTTATAGTTTTAACAGTAAACTATTTCATTGTACTTATAGACAACTTATTGGGAGTTTAAATCTAATTTTTAACAGGTAACGAGTTCTGATAATATGTTTCATCTTTTCTGTCTTCGGCCAATGAACGAAACCTGGAAAATTTATATTTTTGTCTCAATCTAGATTATCCTTTCTTTGACGAGTCAGATAAATGAAAACCTGTATTTCTTCATCTCTGTTTGACACTAACCAAGTTCAATAATATTAAGCTATGCATGGAAGTTAAAATAAAGATTAAAACTAAAGGAATTCTACAACGTATATGTAGGATAGAAAAACAAAAGAAAAGGGCAGCGAGAAAAAATAGCAGACAAAAAAAAGCGCGAAATGGAATAATTGAGAAAGAGAATTTGATTTCATATTATAATACTAAGCAATTGTCTAACAGAATTTAAGAAACGTACCAGATTATAGTTTCACACGGATGATTTACATCTTGAATAGTGTTATTTTTATATAAATGCATTATTAGCGATAGTATTCCAAAAATCAACTAACATTTTGTCCAAACAAATCTGTATTTCTTGGCGCTGTATTCTAACATCAATGTAAATGCTGTATGTTGGTCCTTGTGCGAGGATGCAGTTAAATATGATAACCGTTTAACAAATAAGATCTAACTATGTATCAGGTAGTAGTGTTCATTTCGAGGTTATTAAAAAATTAAAGAAAACTGGAAATATTATACGTATATACCTATGGGTTCTTTGGTTGTTTTTGTTTTACAGCATATCAGCCTCTTCGGGTTATTTAATGCCGGATCCAAAGATTTTGAAGAAAATTTGTTTAATAGAATATGTGTGTTGTTTTAAAGTCGGTTTCTATTTAACCCATAGTTGGGACTCCAACAGGTACTACCACTCCGGGCCGTAGTGGACCTGGAAGCAATGGTAATTAAAGGATGGCTCCACACTCCCCAAAGCCCGCAAGCTAGGGCCTCACCACTGGATATAGTTTAAGGCCATATTCCGGACCATATATATACCTATGGGAGAGTGAAAAAATATAAACATACATGCGCATATATACGTATATACATGCGTATATATACATACACATACTCATATGTATACGTATATATACGCTTAAATATGATGTGCAGATCTGGGAGTATGGATGCATAGCGATGCTTGTCATTCTCGAATAATGCTAATATATATCAATAATAATTACTTGCATTCCACTTCATGGAATAGTAGCAAAGTGGTTTCACGGTTAATATGAGAAAATCTACTCTTAATATATTTCGTATAAAAAAAGAGAAAAGCGAGCGTAAAAATTCTACCTGAGGATGTCATTTTTTTTCTGTATGCACTTGGGCATTTTTCACCATTTCCGGATCCGTTTACTTTATCGAACAAAAATCAATAGTCATCAGGTGAGAATATAAATATAGATATAGAATCCTGCAAGGTAATTTCACTTTTATTGTGTGTCAAATATAATATACCAATGGGCGAGTGAAAAATATATACACTCATGAGCAAAAAAAAAAAATGGGCAAGGAGTGAAAGAAGGAAGAAATCGATTTTTCAATATTTTCCTATGAATTTTTGTTAATTTTAACTGAAAATTTATATTTTGCAGATCATTATTATCATAGCATATAATAATAAGTAAAGAAATTAATCCTAAAAATGGTAAGACTGCATCTTGGCGAGGATATAAAAACGCGAATTGCAGGATTAAGGCAGTCCGAAATGACCAAATTTTTAATATTTTAAGAAAAGAAAAAGTGAAAACATCTCTTTCTGTAGTGAAGTGAATTGGTCAAAGATTCGAAGTCGAACGTTTGGTAAAAGGGAAATCTGGATCTGATCGCCTTAGAGCATCCACTTTGAAGGACGACCACACGTTTAAATTAACTGTTTTGAAGGATCGAAAGAAAACTTATGTTGACCATAGCAAAAAATTCAGAACAAGGACTGGAAATTCTCTTTCTAGATATACAATATCGAGACGAATGAAAGAAATTGGATTTTCCTCTAAAAGTTTGCAAAGAAGCCATTTTTATTTAAGAAGAACATCAATGATAGAAAGAGATTTTTATCGAGTTATGGCAAGACAGATACAGACTGGTTCGATCGAAAGTTATTGAGAAAAATGCGAACAGGCGAACGGACGAATGGACAAACGCGAATTTCAAGTGCTCGACCCAAAGATGGCAGCTTTAACTGAAGCAGGAGTTTGGGAACATCGAATATTAAATATTAGAAACAGGACTGTTACTAATTATCCAGAAGCTGGAAATATCTCAGAACAATATTTTTCAACATGATAATGCTGCTGCATACACTGCTAAAGTCACATAAAAATGGTTTTCTGATAATTCAATTCATGTGATATTTTGGCCAATCCAAAGTCCCGATTTAAACACAATCGAGAATATTTTGTCCATAAAATCTCGTTCATTGGCTGGAAGAACTTTTGAGAACAATGACAAACTGTGGGAAGCTATGCAAAACGAATGGAATCGTATCTCCTCTTCACAGTGTTTCACTTTGGTTGAGGACATGTCTAAAAGGATTCATCTTTTACAGAAATAAACAAAAAGGAATGCGATTCCATACGAAGAATTTATTAAAGTAAATGTATTGTTCTGTGTTAAGTTTAAGTTTTTTTGTTCCATTGTTCATTGTTTAATATAGATTTTAGTGCAATAAAATGCATAAATTTGTTTGCACAGTGTACATACATGCGTATATATATACATATACATACGCATATATGTATATACACACACGCATATATATATGCATATATATATATGGTGTATAATATATATATATATATATATATATATGTATATATATTTATAAAAATCTATGTATATGTATGTATATGCACATGTTTGTATATGGAGGTATATATATAGTATATGAGTATGTGTGTATATATATATATACATATAATTATATATACGCATGTGTATATATATATATTTCACTCTCTGAACGTATATATATACGTATATATATATGTATATATACTAATATATGCACATACATACATACTTATACATATATATACAAACATATGCACACACATATTAATATATATATATATGTGTAACTTCCCCCATTTTTTTTATTTTTTTTCACCCCGTTTTCCATCTTATTTTAGTCGATTGAATTTCCGCTATGGTTCACGTCTTTTTAATATATATGCATTTATATATATATATATATATATATATATATATATATATATATATATATATATATATACATATATATTATTTATTATTTATTTATTAATAATCACTACGCGCATAAAAGTAAGTCATCTAAAAAAAATAAATAAAAATTCAACACTGTATATATATATATATATATATATACACACACACACATATATATATATATATATATATATATATATATATATATATATATATATATATATATATATATATAAGTGTTCTGGGGTAACTGACACCCCTATTCCTGTCTTCACATGGACTCTCCCATCGCTGTGAAAGGCACCCATTTTGGACTCTCTAATCAGAGATTCTATGCCAACCTAATCGTTGACATGACTTTACCGACTCTCCTGTTTGATATTGTGAACCCCTAAAATAAGGCCACAACATCTGGCGACGTAGGAATGAAAAACCCTCACAAGGACCCTTTCCTTTGGACTAATAATCAAAAACGTCTATTTTCCTATTTTTCTGACTCAACTTTAAATTTTTCTACCAGCTTTGAAAAGTTCAACAAGTTTACTTTTTTTTTCAACAACAAGAAAAAAAAAAGAAAGTCATCGCCAAACCAAAACTGTGAGTAGAAAAATATATATTGCTGTCCTAATCAATTTCTTGTTTTAAAACGAAATAGATTACATTCTATGCTCGAAAAAAAGAAAAAGTTATTGGTGAACTTGAATTTACGCTTTTGTATTATTGAAAACACGTGTGGTTAGCTGGCAAGCAACCATTTTTTTTCTCTGTTACGGTGAACGAGAAAAATAAAAACAGAAACAGAAAAGTCATTAAACCGACTCTACATAGGACACTTGCATCTAACCGACAATTATTTATTGAAACAAGTTCTACCAACGTGCCAATGTGGAAATGTACTGACCATAAAAACATCTTCGAGGATTGTAAAACTACAAATCTATAAAAGGAAACTATTTCAGCAACAACAACAAAAGGAAATTAGAAAAATACTGAAAATCGAAACTAAAAAAGTTTATGGACTTCAAAAAAAAAAAAACGGTAACTTTAAAAGATTTTTTTCTTTTCTCTCTCTCTGATATTTCTTAAATACTTTTGATGTTGGCAAAATTCTCTGACTTCAACAAATAGTACAGTTATTCACTATTTTTTTTTCCTTTCATGGAAATTATACAAAAACTTAAGTGTCTTATTACATTTTCTGCTAGGATACAACACGGAACTTTTTTTTTCTTTTCCTTCTGTCCCTCCTCATGTGTGAATATTTATTTCATATATCATCTTCATAAAATTGTTTTTTTTTTCTTGGTGAAATTTCCCAGACCTAGAAATTCGGAGACTAGTTATTTTTCAACATGGAAGAACTTTCAAAACAAATAGCTGCTATGATACGGTTGCAACAAACTCAGTTCTCCGAAATACAAAAGCAAAGAGAAGAAGAAAGAAAGCAAATGGAGGAGGAAAAACGACAAAGAGAAGCAGAAAGGTTCGAAGAAAGAGAAGAAAGAAAACGAAGAGAAGAGGAAGAGAGCTTTGAAGAAGGCTAAGGACACGCCATCCGAAAAAGCCCTACAACAATTTCTTCAGGTGTACCGCATAACGCCCAACGAAAACAGATGTCTCGAGCGGAAGTAATGTTTGCAAGGAAAATACGGCCAGTTTTTGATAAGTTATTACCAAAGCAGGTAAAACACACCAAGCTGACGATACCCAAGAAGAACTACATGCCGGGAGAAAAGATATTTTTCCAAATGCATAAAGATAATAGTACCTTCTGGGAGCGGGGAACGATCATTAACAGGATCGGTCGTATGGTCTATATAGTGGAAGGACCACACTCCACACATAAGAAACACTTAAACCAAATTCGCAAACGCACTTCAGACGAGCCAAGTGAAATTCCATCGGAAGAAGAGACGATGGACCTCCTATATGAGGCATTTGATCTGGAACTTCCTCAAACCAGTACAGAAATACGTCGTTCCACTAGAAAAAGGAAGCTGACTGACCCCTTGGAAGTCAACCCTAAGAGAAAAAATTATATTTCAGGGAAATAAATCTTCGGAGGGGGGTGTTCTGGGGTAACTGACACCCCTATTCCTGTCTTCACATGGACTCTCCCATCGCTGTGAAAGGCAGCCATTTTGGACTCTCTAATCAGAGATTCCATGCCAGCCTAATCGTTGACATGACTTTACCGACTCTCCTGTTTGATATTGTGAACCCCTAAAATAAGGCCACAACAATAAGCAAAAGGCAATATTGTCTATGGAAAAGATCCACGATCAACAACTAATTATTGTATGAACGTTACTGATAAGATGCAATGTTTAAAAAAAACATCATCATTATTATTAGACACCAAATAAAACATTTAAATATAAGAATTTACACCAAAATGTGGGCGTAAAAAAATAATTCAACCAAGAAGATTATTGGCTAAAGAGGAGTAGATATAACAAATTTAGAGAAATGCATATAAAGGCTATATCAAGCAAGCGCAAATACTATTTGAATAAAGGGTTTCACTGTCTTATAGGTTGTTTATATTATTAGTACTATTAAAAAGTTAAAAACAAAGTAAAAATCCCCGATTAAATGCTGTTTATCGTGACGAATATTATGAAAATTAAATCATCGATAAATGTGTATGTATACAATGTGGTCAAAAGCTAACAGAAAATCTCTATCATTTTATCATTAATGATTAGATTTTTTTTTTTTTATTTCAGATGTTTTACAAATAATATTTTGAAAATCAAGCATGGATAAAAAAAATAGCATTGAACAACGTAAGCAAGTTGTGAGATTGTTTTACCAAAATCATCGCTCCATTGTTTTGATTCAAAGAGCTTATCAACAGCATTTTCATGTAAGAGATAGTCCAAGCCCCAACACAATTCGAAATATTGTGCGCTGATTTGAAGACCAAGGAGCTGTACTTGATCTTCCGCGGGTTGGCACATCAGAAACGAAATAAAGGAATTAAATCGCAATCCAGAGTTTCTGCAATCTGTCATGAATAATGTTTTTAAAAGAGCACAAATATGCGAAGCTGAAAATGGGCGACATTTAAAATACATCTTTTGTTCTAATAAATTGTGTTAAAATTACAGAAAAATATAATAAAAAAATAAAGAATCTATTTAAGTTCAAAATTCTTCAGTGATTTTGGACACCCTGTATAATGTTAATTAAATACTTAAATAAAATAGTTGAATTATGTTTAAAAGTAAATAGTAAATGCAGAGTTTAGTTTTGTAAACCACAGCGATAAAAACAAGATGTTGAACTATACAATTTATTTTTTCAATAGAAATAGATTATAATTAGTAATTAAACTGAATTAATTTAATTACTGTTACTAAATAATAGAGTTAACTGGCAGGATGCCTAGTTTTGTGCGATTGTAAAATACGCTTAAATATGATATTTTAATTCATACTGATTTCGTATTAATAGTATAGAGCAGATTCTCTATTGATTATTATATTGTACCCAATATATATAAAAATGATTTCAAAAGTTAAACCCAATGACTTTGGTGTAATCAGTCAGTCGTTATTTCGATCTTCAACTTTCGTTGTTAACGTCTGAGCTACCGCCAGAAGGTTGAAAATGCTAAAAGTTAAGCGAGTTCAAGTTAAAAATTCATGTGTACTCAGAATTTCGTTAATTCTTTATTGCCAAAATCAATTGTGTTTTGCTTTTTTCAATTTGACACTTCTGCAGATATTTCTACAAACTAGTAATAAAATAGAAAGTGTTCCCGATGTGCAAATACCATATATATATATATATATATATATATATATATATATGAGAAAATAACAAAAAATACAATTAAAGGTACCAAAATGATCCAAGATGGTAAAACTAAAGTATATTATAAATATTAAAGAATGAATATTTATAAAGTAATCTCAACCAGATGTAAAAGCTCGATAAAACCGAATAGGAGATAGAGCTTATAATAAGAGCAAACAGTTAATAAAACATGTTAAAAAACACTTTGAAAAAGAGTTAAAAACATCTTTCATCTGAAAAGAAAACACTTGATAAGTGGATAGTCCTTAATCCGCGGAGTTTCGAAGAAATATTTTCCTTCTCATCAGAGGGTAGGACTGAGCAAAATGCAGGATCGGATTTTGCATACAAAAGTATTTGATGAAACTACAAGTAAGTACAAAGATCTTACTTAATAACAAAAGTGAAGCAGAGGGAATATGGTGAAGAAAAAAGTGATTACACGTGAATGGATAGTCTGGTGAAAGCTAAATAATCCAAGGACGGTAAAATCCAAAAATATAACTCCAAGAAAGTTAATTGAGTTCCCATTTGCACAACTAAAATCCAACTATCACTAATCAAGTGTTTCCTTTTTAGATTAAATATGTTTTTAACTCTTTTTCAAAGTGTTTTTAACATGTTTTATTAACTGTTTGCTCATATATATATATATATATATATATATATATATATATAAGCTGAACGTCTGTGTGTGGCCTAGTCACGAATAGGCTCGTATATGGTTGACTATTATAGAAAACTGATCACATATAATGATAGAAGATTTTTCGAGACACAGGAATGGATATGTTTGATCTGGCAGAACGGTGGTTCATTAAAATTGTGGGGTCTGCGTACGCGCCTGGTCCACAAAGTATGGAAATAAAAAAAATTAAAAATTAAAAAAAACGTTTACACGTGTTTTTGATATAGATGCACATAATAATATTTGATAAGTATGTTTTAACTTTAAAAGGGATGGTATAATAAAATTGTGCGATCTGCGTTCGCGCGTGGTCTTCATAGAATGAAAATAAGCACAGACTTTAATAAAGAATTTTCATATCTATCTGCATAAGTATACTTTGATAATTATGTCTCAATTTGAAGAAATATGGTATAATAAAATTATGGAGTGTTCGTTCGCGCCTGACCTCCATAGAATGGAAAAATGTCACAAAGTTTAACAAGGTTTTTTTTAATATAGATCCACAGTCAAATGCCGTAAATTATAAAGTTCTCTCTGACTCTCTCTCTCTCTCCTCTGATCTTGAGCGCGTGGTACAGTGGGGGAAGAGGTGGCTGGTCACTTTTAATGCATCCAAAACCAAGCTTCTATCTTTACATCATCAACGCTCTTATCCCCATCTGGCATCAATTGAAATGGATGGCTCTCATCTTGAGGAGGCTCCATGTTTTGACAAGCTTCTGGGTTTGACCTTTACTCCTGATCTGAAATGGAACAAGTACATAAGGTCTGTTGCCAAGGACGCTGGGAAAATGGTGGGATCCTTCTACCGCTCCAGAAGATATCTAACTACTGATGCAATCCTCTATCTGTATAAAAGCCAAGTAGACCAAGGATGGAGTACTGCTGCCACATCTGGGCAGGAGCTGCTAAAACTGCCTATCCTGCCTTGACAGTGTACAAAATAGACTTCGTGGTTTAGTGGGGGGTTCCCTTTTCTCTTCCCTGCAGCCTCTCTCCCACAGAAGAGACGCTGCGAGCCTGTCTTTGTTTTATCGTTATTTCCATGGCAAGTACTTGTCTGAGCTCCAATCTCTCGTCCCCCATCACCAATCTTTCACGAGAAACACCCGTCTGGCTGAAACTACTGTCAATAATTTTCCCCCCTCTTTATCTGTGCCTAAATCAAAACGTAGATTCCATGAACAAAGCGTCTTTCTTAGAAGTACACGACTGTGGAACTCTCTTCTGTTTGCCTGTTTCCCACCTGACTACAACTTGGATGTCTTCAAGTTCAACATAAACAAATTTCTGACAAACCGCCCCCTTAAGTAAGACACTCTATTAAATCGCCAATACTAATGATTACTACAATACTATCTCATTGATTGCTGTACACGCAATAACCCTTATCCCTGAGTGCCTCCGGGTCTTGATAAGTGGTGACCTCCATGTAAAAAAAAAAATTATAAGTGTTTCAGTGTGAACAGGTATGGTATAATAAATTATGGGGTTTATGTATTTTATTTTTACTTTCATCATATTTTGCTTTGGCTTTGATACCCCCAAATTTGAAGCTATCTCTTTACAGCCCTTCCTTTCCATAACCTATCATACTTTCATAAAACAGAGTCCATTTTCTGTAGGCTGCTTTTGAACCCAGTCAACGACGGGTACTTTTGCTAGTATATATATATATATATATATATATATATATATATATATAGAGAGAGAGAGAGTTTAAAGTATTCACACCACATATTCAGAGAGGAGTTTTGGAGATACATTTCGCAGACAAACAGACAATATTACTTCTCTCTCGCCCTCTTTCTTTCTCTCTCTCTCTCTCTCTCAGTGCATATATATATATATATATATATATATATATATACACTAGCAGGCCTGCCGACGTTGCTCGGTCCTAAAATACGCATAAATATTATATTTTAATTCATGCAGATTTCTTATGTGTTATTATTGAGATAATTTATAATAACAAACAAATAGCAATGATTTTAATAGTGTAAACAAATAGGACTTGGGTATCATCATCTAAAATTAAAAGCCAGAAGGATTAGTGCTCCAGTTTTTATCTCTCCTAAGTCGTTACCGTCTGAGCTGCCTGCAGATGATTACAAAAGTTTTCAAATTAAACGTCTTTGAGCTATGAATTTTTAATATTGCGCAATTGCAAAATTAACAGCATAAGTAATATATTATTCGACTTTCTCTGCGTCGTTCAACTGTTTTGTTTTTAATTTGCACTATAATTAGCAGTAAATTTTGCCGGCTAAACATCAAATCGAAGGTATTACCCGTCACCTCACTACATAACCCGTCACCTCATTACATATCCCGTCATCGTCACCTAACTACATAAATGAATCCTAGGGATGAAATCGAGAGAGTTAGAACTGAGATACGAGCGAAACCAAATATACTCTAAGGGTCGCCAACCCCTCTCTTCCCCAACCACCACTACCGTAAAACCGTAATTAAACTCCTTAGCCTAACGTTCACAGGAAACATTAGTTGGAGCAATTACATTAAAAGCAGTGTCAGGACCGCTGCGAAGAAGGTGGGCTCTCTCTACCGTGCTAAAAACCACTAAGATCCGAAGGTATCCTCTACCTCTACAAGGCCACCATTCGCCCATGTACAGAGTAGTGTTATCATATTTGGGCTGGTGCATCTGCTACTAGTCTCTCCCTCCTAGACAAGTTTCAAAAGAGAGTCGCCAACCTGATCTAAGCTTCATCAAAGCTGCAGCCTCTGTCCCATCGACGAAATGTTGCATCCCTCTGCCTGTTCTACAAGTACTTTAATGGGGAATTCTCTGACGAACTGCGAGCATTTGTATCCCCACGACGTAAAGGCCCTCGACAAACCCGACAGGCAGTTAAAGCCCATCCCCACACATTAGAGATCCCCAGATGTAAAAGAGCTTTCTACTCCAGTAGTTTCTTCCCCAGAACTACCAGCCTTTGGAATTCCCTCCCGGGCCCATGCTTCGCTAACTGCACTGACATGTAGAACGTCAAGTGTAACGTGAATCGACATCTTCCTGCCCAACTCTCTACATAGTACCTCAGTAGCTGTTGCCCCTAATAGTAGCCCTCTACAACAGAGTGGCAATGTGCCTTGTTTGGGGTGAATGTAATTAAAAAAAAAGTAGAGTTTTGTCAAAATCAACATTTGAACAAGTGTATATAAATGTATATATTGCGTATCTGTATCTTAAATTAACCAGTAAAATAGTTAACTAAGTCTGTCTTTCTTTTGTGTGCATGCGATTTATACACTTTCAGTGTGACAGCGGCATATCAATCCAAAGTTGAAATTAACTCCGACCAAATCAATCAACGGGTTCTCCTACGCTGAGATACCTTGAGAAGGACGTGCAGAGGTCACCTGGGTCCGTGACCGAGGATTGACTCGTATGTAACAAGGAGATCCTTATTAGGGATCACCGACCTTTCACAACAGATCCACATACTCTATATATAAAAATCCATCTCTATAGACCAAAATTCAGAGACAAGTTTAATAAGGACTTTTCGCAGACACATAAACAAGATAGCTTTTATACATACATACAAATATATATATATACACATGCATATATATATCTATATCTATATATCTATATCTATCTATCTATCTATCTATCTATGTATGTATATATATATATATATATATATATATATATATATATATATATATATATATATATACATCGGTGCGCATGAAGTACTTTCATGTAAAAGTCTATTTTGTAATAAAAAAATATATTTAATAAAATTCAAAACAGTAAAAATTCCTATTAGAAACACACACACACACACACACACACATATATATATATATATATATATATATATATATATATATATATATATATATATAGGAATATCATGCTTTGAATCGGTTTCCTTTGCCGATATTTAAATTATATCGTGCTAATATTATTGTTGGTTCACAAGTCGGCTTTATTCACCATCACAAAAAAATCTGACTATGTAACAGTAGGAAAACAAACCTTAACTTAAATTGTTTATGAGAAAACACAAAACATCACTTCGAAAAAAATAAACATCTTATATATCTAAACGAATCAAAATTGAATTGTGAACATAGAGGACAACAGGCTACATTTCTAGATTTAGATATAAAAATTGAGGATGGTATTTTTCTTTATAAAATATTTGATAAAAGAAACACTTTCCCCTTTAAAATAGCACGTAAGCCGCATCAATATAACACCTGCCCTGTTTTTATGTTTTATGGGACCATTATGTCAGAGTTTTTGAGAATAGCTCGCGTTACTTTAAAATTAACAGATTTTATACCACCAGTTTCTAGTTTAGTAATAAGGATGATAAAACAAGGTGGGGATAAAAATAAAATATTTAAACAGTTAAATAAAGCATTTGTTCGTTATCCTGATGCTTTTGAATTGTTTAAGATTAACCAGACTATATTAATAAAGGAAATCCAAAACTATATTAGCAATGTATAAAATGCATTTATAATTACATATAATAAATTATATATATATATATATATATATATATATATATATATATAAATGCATATATGTAAAAATATTTTTAACCTTTATATATCTAATTTTAAATAAATAAGAATGTAAATATACTAAATACTAATCATAGTGGGGGTGATAAGTAGTTAAATGGATTAATCCTAATCTTATAAATACAAGACTGATAAATTAAAAAGATATATCCATTTTTAATGTGTAAATTGATGAATCGCAAAGGTAAGAAATTCATTTTTATAGCATGAAAAGGTTAGTAATTGCAATTAAGAATAAGAAATTTGATCAAATGTTTGTAACATGTCTTCTTCCTAAGATTAAGGGAGATGGTGTTTGATCAACTCTACTGGGAAGTCATATATACTGTTTTGTTTTTAAATCTTCGAAACAGTGTTTCATGGTAAACAACTGATTATCCCTTAAAAATAAATTATTAGTACTATAGTAAATTCGAGAGCGAGTTGATGCAGTGATTGCAGGTGATTAAATGACTTACTGATTAGATAGTTTTCTAACGAATGATAAAAAATATTTTTTGTATAGTCTTAAAGGTTAAAAACTTCAAAGACTATATATATATATATATATATATATATATATATATATTATAATAATAATAAATAAGTTAGAGCATGTATAAGCTACAGGCAACATATAAATGAATTGCCCTGAGGATTATTACGGTTTTTAAAGGATGAACCATTTTAAGATTATCTGCACTACGTAAATGCTAGGTTTATTGATCGTGTATTTTATTTAAAAAAACGCCCAATATTTTGCTTTCATAAAAAACTATATGCTAAAATTATTGTACTTGGCTCAATGTCTGTCACAATAGAAACATCGTTTCCGAAACGATAGTACAATTTATGGGCTTTGTTGTGCTCCTTCTTATGAAATGGGTTTTTAATTTTGATATTGAATTATAAATTATCAATCACCTTACCGTATATATATATATACATATATGTATATATATATATATATATATATATACGTTATATTATTATTATTATTATTATTATTATTATTATTATTATTATTATTATTATTTATATAGACCAATATTACATAGCTGCTCCACTGTATTTATTTCCTGAGCACTCTGTATTTTTATTCATGGGTTTTATCTCCCTAATATGTTTAACTTGGTGTATATATATATATATATATATATATATATATATATATATATATATATATATATGTGGGCGTATGTCTGTGTGTTTACATGTATTACATGTATATATATATATGTATGTGTTTACATGTATTAAATGTATTATTTAAAGATGTAATATATGTATTATTTAAAGATGTATTCTGTGATATGTTGATAAGCATATACATTATATAGTAATACAGATGCATAAAAAAATTTTAAGTACGTTTATTACGAGACTAATATATATATGTATATATATATATATATATATATATATATATATATATATATATACGTATATATATTTATATATGTATATAATTATATATTTGCTGCATATTTACTCACGTACTCATCAGATGTTTCCCTTAAAAAGAAAAAAAATATAATTTTGCACAACATATGGTTCGTGCAACCTAATCGTTCTGCTGTCTTTTCTGAACAATTAATTTATTGAAGTTTTCTGATAATTTACTATCATATATATTTTTAGATGATAACGAGTGCGAACACTTATGCCTTTTTCTGTTCTTTTTTGAAAGAGGCTGTA
>NC_136508.1:79912801-79987801 GCF_053919585.1 Euprymna scolopes | reverse complement strand
TCTCCAACCACACCTCTCCTGAGTCGACATTGGCAAGTGGAGGTTCAGGACGACTGGAAACAATGCCGTGATAAGCGAAAAGCACATAGAGCGCCTAGAATTTCATTATCATCATCATTATTATTATTATTATTATTATTATTATGTTTGTTTGTTTGTTTGTTTGTTTGTTTGTTTATTCTGAATCTATTGCCATAACCATGGCAATTGACAAAGCGTGATCATATTGACTGATTACCATTGATTTCTCATTGGTTTTCTCTGAGTTTGCAATAAGCTTGCTCAAGTTCCCAGTACTCAGCCTTCCAGTGAATGTATGACTGATGCTCTTCGTCCATCGTTTTTTTTTCCAAACTCATTGACACGTCAGTATCATTTTGTATCGTATCGGTTGCAACTGGCGGCCTCACGTTGTTTATTAAAGTTGAGGTGATCTTTTGTATTTATGTGATTGTTTTCTCCTATGTTTTGTCTTATTGCTATGGAAGCTTCTCTGTGAGTGATTAGGTTTAGTAGTTTGTGTGGGTTGGTTTCTGCATTTGAGGATTTCTCTGAAGATATCAGCTGTTTTCTGTTGTATAGCCTTAACTTCATTTGATGCCAATTTCTACTCTTTGACTTTTGGACTCTTCCTTGTATTATAACAACACTACTACTACTACTACTACTACTACTACTAATAATAATAATAATAATAATAATAATAATAATTATAATACTCTTCAGTCAGGATATCTGAATAAAATTCGGCATAGAGAAGTGTCCACTCCTGATTATGAGAAGAGGAAAACTGAAAGCAACGGAAAGTATGATACTACCCACCAACCAAACATAGATAAGGTCACTAGGTGAACATGATAGCGAGAATTATTTGAATGTTCTTGAAGCACACATCGTCAAAAGAACAGAAGTCAACGAGCAAATTGGAAAGGAATACCTCAAAATAACAAGAACACTCCTCGAATCAAATTAAAGGTATACATGCATGAGCAATATCACAAGATACACTGGGACCAAAGAAGAATTGGAGCATCTTGACTAGAAGACCAGGAAACTCATGACAATGAAGAATGCACTACATCCAAAGGACGATGCTGTGCGACTCCATAAGAATAGAAAGGATGGCTAATTAATATAGATGACCGCGTACAGTACACAAGAAAAGAATTAGAAAAATACATAATGAAGAACATTGAAAGAATAATCACAGCAGCTAGAGACACTGAAGAATCAAACAAAACAGAAGCAGAAGAAACAAGTAATAAGACTGGAAAAGAAAAATGGGAAGAGAAACAACTACATGGACGGTTCATTACGATGACAAAAATGAGACAAACGAAAACATAATTCCTGGATATGTTATTAATTTAACGATATTTTCAAATAATTTGGACCCACATTATTGCCCCTCTTTCTTAACTAATAACTTTGATATATTGTCTGGGCTGATTATTTCATTACAAACACACCGCTAAATTAACTAACATGTCATTATTTTTCGTAATTCTTGGAAATGTTACTAATTTCAACAATCATTTTTTTCATAATTTTGACCCATTTTGTCGCCCCCACCTTACTAAAATAATAACTTGGATATGTTGTCTGGGCTGATTATTTCATTACAAACACATCAATCAATTTCGAGTATTCTCATAGTATATATGCTGCACCTATCTTATCCAATCCCGGGTGACGCCGCGTATTCTGCTTGTGTATATCTTCCACTTATCTCATTCGATCCCGAGCGATGCTGGGTATTCTGCTACTATATGTTTTCCGCCCATCTCATTCAATCCTGGGGGACGCTGGGTATTCTGCTAGTATATATTTGCACTTATCTCATCCAATCCCAAGACTGGCTTCATGTCTGCGCCCCCTGTTAAAAACATACATGAAATAGAGTAATGTTTAAATCGGAAACTGTTTCAGCTATTACCGGGACTGACTTTATATCCATAACCCACTATTAAAAATATACATGAAATAATGTAATGTCTAAATCTCAAACTGTTTCAGCTATTTCCGGCACGGACTTCTTATCCCCCACCCCCTGTTAAAAATGTACATTAAATAAAGTAATGTCTAAAGTACAAATGGTTGCAGCCATTTCCGGGACTGACTTCATATCCCCCACCCTACTGTTACAAATATACATTAAAGAAAGTAATGTTTAATGCGTAAACGATTTCAGCCATTTCCGAGACTGTTTTAATATCCCCCATTGCACTGTTTAAACTATACATGAAATAAGAAAATGTTTAAGCCGTAAACGGAGTCAGCCATTTCCGGGACTGGCATCGTATCCCCCACCCTGCTGGTAAAAAATACACTTGAAATAAACTAATGTTTAAATCATAAATTGTTTCAGCAACTTTTTGAAATTCATGCATAAAAACATTAACACGGTTAGAGATTAGGCAACCATTACTTCAACATGAATCTCTGAGTGTAATATCAGTCTCAGCATTCCAGTGACTTTAGTCCCCCCCTCCTTAAAAGAGTATTTTGCAATTACTACCATGAGGACATTAAGGACAAAAATATGAACTCAGGATCACTTGATATATTTACGTGAGTTTTGGAATGTTACAAATAAGCTCCTAGCGCGCACTGATGCATTTCCCTGATTTTTTGAATTAGCAGTGCATCTATGTGATTTTTGGAATATGACATGTAGTACATCATAAATATACGATATGCATCTTTTTAACAGAAGATAATTACGTCATCACCAGAAGTAAAAACTTCAGACTATAATCCCCCCCTACTCGAAAAGAAGGAGATTATGCGTGGAATCTCATTAAACACTCACCAAATCCATTTACTCACATTTAGTATAATATATATATCAATGCGATTGCCAGAAAGCGTGACACGCCAAAGAACACACACGCTATCGTATTAATATATAAATAATAACAATAATAATAACAATAATAATAACAATAATAATAACAATAATAATAATAATAATAATAATAATTCTGATTTCGTTTATCAACGTCTCTCTGGAAAGGGATGAGATTCATTTCCAGAGGATTTCCCTTAATCCCGGTTCCAAACCAGGAGCTTCAAAGATCAAGGGTTTTCCTTAGGGAGTTGGTGGTACATTCAATAGAATAATAATAATAATAATAATAATAATAATAATAATAATAATGTTATTATTATTTTAAATAATAATGATTAATATTATTATAACATTATAATTGTAGTAATTATATATTATAATAATAATAATAATAATGGCAATAATAATAATAGTAATAATAATAATAATAAAAATTATCATTATTGCTATTATTATTATTATTATTATTATTATTATTACTGGATCCACACAAAGTGAGAGTTGCTGATATAAACACATGTATAGTTAATAGATAGGGATGCGTGACTTGTTCAGTTAATTATAAAGTATGATTCAATTTAGAACAATTAAACAATATTTATTCAAACATGACTCAATTCAAGAACCAAGTTATATTTTAGCATACATTTAGCTGTATTATAGTATACAGAAAAGGTCATCGCGAAACAAATATCGAGATTGGTACATGTATAACATAATATATATTTTCATCACAATCCATCTATCTACCTATAATATTAAGCTGTCTGTTTCTAGCTCTGACATTCATATTAACAGCCAACTTTTTCTATTTGAAAATTAATCAAAGGAGCATCCTAATATACTCAGTGATTGACAACGAGCGACCACGTGAAGCTAACTAATTTGCGTATTTCTTTAAAAGAAGTATTTGACGAGACCTGTTTACATGCGCAAATCTACACTCATTAGTTAAACAGAGTTATTTTAAAACAACGTTTTTTTTCTATGCGTATGGGTGTGGCTCAGAAACTAAAGAATGGGGGTGGAAAGTTTTATATTTTGGTTTCGATTCAAGCTGATGGCACTCAAGTAATAGTTTTTTTTTTTTTACTTTTGATGTCAATATTATATCATAGGTACACTATAATATTCGATAGTGTATTAGCCCTATAATAATAAATACGTAATTTGCATGAATTAAAATATCATACTTAAGCGTATTTTATGACCGAGCAATATTAGCACATCTTAAAACTTTGGATCTAATAATGCTACATTTCAAATATTCTCACACGACAAAAGAAGTGAAATATTATTTTTTAAGAAACAACACTTGTGTTTTGTTTTTTTTTATAAACCACACTTTTTGCTTCGTTGTTATTGGCAAGCCGGTGCAGACGAAAATATATGAATAACATAACACACTCATATGCACAAAAATAACAGAAAAAAAACAACAGGATTTTTGTACAAAAACATTCTAAAGATGCCAACATCGTTTTAAGCAACGTTTTTGACACTGCGCAATCCGACGCAAAATCATTGGGTTTTATAGGAAATCATTTGAATCTGACAGAAAGGCAGAGTGACCTAAGAAATAAGAAGATCGTTTTAAAAATAAAGATAAGTAAACGAGAGTGGCATTTCATTGTTAGCATGGCGACTGGCTAAAAGCTGGAAAGTGCGTGAAATGACATGCGGTAGAGCTTTTAAGGCAATAGGATAAAACTTGTTTTGGGGCCAGCAATCGAGTGCGCATATATATATATATATATATATATATATATATATATATATATATATATATATATATATATATATATATACAATGCCTTTCTACATGTACGGAATGAACTTATGTTTCCTCTGCAAAATCAACTCGGTGAATGTAAAAATGTAGATATGTAAATCAATTTGCGTTTGCAAAAGGCTGGCGCTTTATATATATAACATATATATATATATATATATATATATATATATATATATATATATATATATAACATATATATATAACGTATATATAACACACACATATATATAACATATATACATATAACACACATATATGCATATATAAAACACACACACACACACACACACATATATATATATATATATATATATATATAACACAATCCCGTTGGTTGTTTACTGTAAACGCCAGCCGGCATGGCTTTCATAGGTGCTTAATTTCCTTCTGTTCATGAGCTAATGGCTGGTGGTCTGTACTAGTTTGGCAGATTGCTGAAACAATCTTTTACTTGGTTCTTGCATCATTAAGTGAAAGATTCTTATGGAATATTGAGATAATCTGTAATATTATACGAAAGACTGTGAATTTAAAAATAGCTTTGTTTTGAATATTCTGACCAACAGTCAGTTTCCCTTTATACACTGATGGTTGCAGGGGCTTACACTAGTGCCAGTAAGTATAAAAATGATTGTTAATATTTATTATTATATACATACATATACATATACCTTGACAGAGTTCAAAATAGACTTCGTAGCCTACTGGCGAATGCTCTTTTTGCTTCCTCTTCCAGAGAAGAGACGCTGTGAGCCTGTCTATGCGTTATCGATATTTTCATGGCAAGTACTCGTCTGAGCTCCACTATATGGTCACTCTCGTCAGACTTTCACTCATTTAGCTGAAACCATTATCAATAATTTCCCCAAATCTTTGTCTGTGCCTAAACTAAACGTAGATTCCATGAACAATGTTTATTCTTAGAACTACACGCCTGTGAACCCTGTTCCGTTTTCCTGCTCTCCAGCTGACTACAATTTGGTCGTCTTCAAGTCCAACGTAAACAAATTCTTGTTGAACTGCCTCTTAAGTAATCCAATTCCCCTATTTTCCACTACTACCTCGATATTATCCCATTAACTTCTGTACACTCATTAACCCTTAACCTCAAGTGGCCTCCGGGCCTTGATAAATGGTCCCTCTTATCTAAAAAAAAAATATATATGCCTACATATACACGATATTGTAGCAATCTCTTACAAAAAACAAAATAGGCAATAAAAACAGAAGTTCTATATACAGAGACCGGCAGTTCATTTTGCAATAGTTTCCGAATTACATATTAAATTATTTTTAATAAAACCTCCGTTGAGAAGAGAAACTATTTTCAAGGATAGTGTCCTTATCTATAGCGGTGAATTTCTTCAGGATGGCAGCCTTTCGAGAGTCGACCCTGATATGGCCGTGCTTGTTGGTTTTAACTTCGATCATGCCAAAATTTGCAGTCGGGTAAGCAGTGCGGCCACAATCCTAATTGAGCGGAACATTGTTAAACAGCCACATATGAATCCTCTTGGTCTTGTATGAGTGACCGAAGTCCTATCGAAAGACATAGGGGCGTGCAGAGCCAATCTCGTCCATCCAGGTCCTACCATACTCCTCAACACCTTTCATTTTCTTTTTTGTAAAGTGACGGGTTTTTAAAGCCATTATTAGAAGATAGGGACATCTATTAAATAATGTTTCATTTAATTTTCTATTGAAAAACATTCTGGTTTATGAAGATGAACAGTATTGGATAGGAAATTACTGGAGGTTACTGCCAAATTATCTAATGTGAGATTCGAACTTGTGGTCGCATCAAGTATTGAAACTGAATACGAACTCTTTCTCCATATAACCGTCGAAGAAACGTATATATCTTGTGCTTTTAAACTTCTTAAATTAGTTCGCCTCTCCATATAGATCTAAACTAGTTGGATTATCTCAAATTATTCAAAAACGTATAAATATAAATGTATCTACAATAAGCAATAACTCAACTAAAGCTGGTGGTTTGAATGAAAAAATACGCTGTTGTCTGTAAAATGTCCAAATATTGTATTCCGACTGCAAATTCAGTGAATCATTAGTTGTCATTCAACGCTTTTTCTGCCAATTGACTTTTAAAAAACTACTACTCTTACTATATTTTTTGCCAACAGATACATGAATGATATAAGTACTATGGGATCTGTTTCCATACTTGAGAACCTTAATCTCTTCTTTATTGAGCTCATTTTAAATTACAGTTTCTTCGGTAGGCATTATAATCTGCCTCAGGAAAGAAGTCAGTTCAGGTATTCCATTGAACCGAATTAAGACTATTTTCTCAATCAGCATCCTTGGACATTCGAATCGAATTTTATAAGATATAGTAAATGTGCACCGAACGAAGGAATTCAAAGCATTTTAAGATTCTTAGCTGCCGCATCATTTTATTATTGTCAAGGCCCGGAGATGTCTCAAGGCCAAGGGTTAATGTGAGTATTGTAGTCATTGGGATAATAGTGTAGTAATCGTTGGTTGTGGAAATTTGGTAAATTGCATTACTTAAGGGACAGCTCAACAAGAACTTGGACTTGGAAATCAACTATATTGTAAAAAAGGCAAACGGAAGAGAGTTCCACAGACAGGCAGGTCAAAGAAATATTTTTTGTAGATAGAATCTACGTTTAGGTTTATGTACAGATAAAAATGTAGGAAATTATTGATAGTGGTTTCAGCTAGGCATTTGTTTTTTGTGAACGTTTAACAAGGGAAGACAATATATTGGAGATCAAACGAGCACTTTCCATTTCATTAAAGATAGAGCAGAGACAGACTAGCAAAGTCTCTTATGTGAGAAAGGGGTTGCAGAAAAAAAGTTTACCCTTCTAAGCTACAAAGTTTATTGTGAATTCTGTCAAGGCAGGATAGGAGCTTCGAGCAAATCCTACCCAGATGTGGCAACAGTATTTCATTTTAGGACATACTTGGTTCTTATGCAAGTACCCTCTCTCTACCGCCTTCATTTTAATTCCTTTTAAATTCTTTCTTTCTATTCTTAATTTTAAATTTCAATTCTAATAATAAACATAATCTATAGATTATGTTTATCATTAGAATTATTATTATGTTTATTATTAGAATTATTATTATGATTTCTCCCCGTATCCCTTTTCTTTTTCTTTTCTCTCACCTCTCCCCATTCCCATCTGCCCAGCACTTCAACGCTTGGATTTTTGATACCCATACGTAATTCAAAGGAATCCTTTCCTCCTAATTTATTTTGGCTTAGATCGTCTGACGAGATCGGCAAGATAATCTATCGCCCTGTCTGTTAAAACAGCTTGTCATGATTTAAGTAAAAATCCTCGAGGTTGTAATAATAAAAGCATATTTAGCTCTACTAACGCATTGAGCACTTTTTACATTGCATTTAACCAAACAAAGCTCCTAATATATATATAAATTCGCTGTACGGCAACAAAAGGTTGACTTTTCTTTTGCAAATTTTATTGCGTTTTATTGAATTGTAATAATAGTTTTATGTCTAAAAAAGAAATAGATTGCTAATATATATATGTATATATATATATATATATATATATTATTATTATTATTATTATTATTATTATTATTAATATTTCATAGAATACTTAATATGGATAAATAGTGAATAAGAGGTAGAAATAAAGTGAATAAACGTGAAGTAGTGGAAGAAAAAATAGCGTATTAATATAATTTGACACGGGTTTTTTAATAATATTGGCAACACTGTCAATTATGCTTAACGTATAAAATACCTTTAGGCAACTTAATTAAGAATTTTAATAACGGTTTTCCAATTACTCATGGGTAGGCGCAACACAAGTGAAGGAATAAAACTGCATCTTTCCTTCTTCACAATCAATATTCATTGCAGATAGCGCCATTATAATGAGCGCAATAAAATGCGTGTATCTGATTTTTTCCCTTTCACGTTATCGGATATATGTTTTAAACACACTGGACAAACACACTGCTACGAAATTCTTTAGGCAGGTGGCGCATATGCTTGTATTTGCGCTGCCGAGCGTATCTATTTATGTTTGCGTTTTTGTACAGAAGATGGGTGGCTGTGTTGAGGGAAAAGCAGAGAGACAGGAAGAGAAAGAAACTAAATCAGAAAACTGAATTGATTCGTCCCTTTTAAGGAATGCGTTTTCTACACACACACACACGCACACACACACGCACACACACACACACACACACACACTACGCGCGCTCGCATTTCCGATCTGGAGGGAGGCAAGACCGTTATCACAAGGGAGGTGTGCAGAGATGGGATTTCGTGACATTGTCAATAAATTATTTTAAATATAACCAGAATTTCAAGATCATATATATATATATATATATATATATATATATATATATACCGTATATTTCGTTGCATCAGACAGCCTTTAAATTTTAAAAATCATCTTTAAAACAAATATTTCATAAAATACCGGGTATTGCAATCTCTATCCTATGTTAAACAAACATAGTTTCGTGATTAAGCAGTCGTCTTATACAACCGATATATGATAAATTTATTAAAATTTGCTCCAATTTTTGTACATCGTCTTATCTGGTGGTCGCCTTATACGCCGAAATATACGATATATATATATATATATATATATATATATATATGAAACAGCTTCATGGTAAGTAGCTGATGATCCCCGTTTTCTATTTACAAAAATTTAAGGTTTTCTCTTTTCATCCACATGTAGTTAAATTCTGTTTTAAAATTGAATACTTTTGCGAAATCGGCTTATGCAAATGCTAAGTCTATTTCTATTCAACAATTTTAGTAAAGTTTTTTTTTGCATTTTGTCTTTTTCTTCATCCTTATATAAATAACTTCTCTTTTGTCATTATAAACATTTTAGAAGTCGGATTATGTAGGTGCTAAGTCTGAGATAGGTTAAAGTTAATATATTTTTCCTTCCCGGAATTTAAACTGCATTCTTTATTTTTATTTTTTCATTTTTTTATTCAAAGCTTCTTTAGACATATATATATATATATATATATATATATATATATATATATATATATATATATATATATATATAAATGTAAATGTTGGTTCGTTCGGAATTAATTGTCTAAAAAAACACTGGACGGATGGCTTCCACGTTTTGGTATAATATGTTTACTATATCCATGTGTGTTTTTATATTTTTCTTTTTAATTATAACATTATACTTAATTTTTCTATGATAAATAGGTAGATTTCTTTGTATCGAGAGGCCATTTTTTTATTTAGGGACAATTACGGCTTCCTGTCACGTGACCAGTGTTACAATTTAGCGGTTTTCCTGCTATATCTGGAGATTTCGGTTACAATCTAGCGGGAAATTCTAGAAAATCTGGAGGTATTTGGCACCCACACACCCGCATTAGAAAAGCGCTTGAAAATATTCAATGTAAGTAAAAAAAAGTAGCATTTATTGCCTTTGGTAACAATTATTATTTGATTATTTGTTTTGTTTTTCACCTTTTTTTCGACTAACCATTCTTAAATCTCACTATAAAATCGATTTTTCCAAGTACATTTTAGGGGCATTCCAACCTCCGAAGTTTGGGTTTGTATTACTGTACACATAGATTCGAAAAAGTTGTCAAAAAAACAAATACATAACAAATAAATGTTATCAAAGGCAAGATAAGTTACTTTTCTGCCAAACTGGATATTTAAATTAACCACACATGGTCTCAAAATGAATGACGACGCTCAAAGTGTATACACATTTTGACTCCTCCCTTTACTTAAAAATTCACCAAAAATCAAGAAATTAACAAATTTTAATGAAAATTGTAGTATTTTTCAAATAATGATCGCAGAATATAATGAACTAATTATTTTTACTTAACTCTTAGTTAAAATGTTTTATTTTGTTTAAACAAAAAATACCTTTATTAAAGTTATGGTTTTCAGTAGTAAGTAAAAAACGCAAGAATTTATTTTTGCTTTTTTTAAAGCATCGTAATTTGTAACAATAATAAATAATTTTTACCGTAACATTACGGAAAAAAACCCTAAAGTCCATATTAATGTATTCGATATAACTCGAAGAAAAATGAATTATCGGATACTATTCAGGAAATTAAAGATTCAATTAGATTCCTATTTCAGTCACCTAAATTATTTAAGGTGAAATGAGTTTAGGAATTTATAGCCAAACCTAAATATTTTTTTGGTAAATATCCAGATACGCTACTACAGAATACCGACCACTCTAATTTGTTTGGGGGGGGGAACAAATATATAACAAATAAATGTTATCAAAGGCAAGATAAGTTACTTTTCTGCCAAACTGGATATATTTTTCGTGTTTTTATTCAATGTAACATATTTATTCAGCTCGAAAAACATACAGTGTTTACCGATGTATTCGAAAATTCAAGATGGCGTCTCACACCCTCTTTAACACCGTAAGTTTGGAAAAAGGTGTTATAAATAAAAAAAAAATATACAAAATACTATTAAAAACCCGCCGAATATATGTCAACCTATGCCACAGTAACCTGTATTGAGCGAGTTTTTAACAGTATTTTATCTGGGTTTTTGTTTATAACACCTTTTCCCAAACTTACCGTGTTAAAGAGAGAATCAGACGCCATGTTGAATTTTCAAATACATCGGTAAACACTGTATGTTTTTCGAGCTGAATAAACATGTTACATTGAATAAAACCGCGAAATATAAATCCAGTTTGGTAGAACAGTAACTTATCTTCCTTTTGACAACATTTATTTGTTATATATTTGTTTTTTAACAACGTTTTCGAATCTATGTGTACAGTAATACAAACCCAATATGTTACATTGAATAAAAACACGAAAAATATATCCAGTTTGGTAGAAAAGTAACTTATCTTGCCTTTGATAACATTTATTTGTTATATATTTGTTTTTTGACAACTTTTTCGAATCTATGTGTACAGTAATACAAACCCCACCGACCACTCTAATTTGTTGGGGGGGGGGATCTGATGTTGGGGCGCGCGCGCGCCCCAACATCACATCTGCCCCCCTCCACAATGTACAAAGTAAAATCTTCGGAAAATGTTAAATAGTGTTCTAATTGGTAAATGTCGGTGCGTTACTTACGGAAAATTTGAAAATTCGATGTTCCAGGTAAAAAAAAAACAGATAAATTAACCCCCCCCTACTCCAACTTGGTGTGCTTTCCTTTTCTTATTTTATTTCTTTTTCAGCTAATTTTAAATTTTCCACCCCAAAAGCGCTATAATGTATTTTTGAAAATTAGAAAATTCTATGTCCTGGAAAAAAAATCCCCTCCCCCCAACGTTGGTGAAGCCGTCGTTTATGCTGCAGCGTGCATGCGCGTAGCATAGACGGAAGCTGCAAAATGGTGGAAAGAAGTTCGTGGGCTCAGGGGCAAATACCATGCAAACGGTAAATTTACCCCAATTTTAACTATCAGATTCGTTGTCAGCGACCTCAATTACCTATAAAAAAACAAATTAGAGTGGTCGGTGTTCTGTAGTAGCGTATCTGGATATTTACCTTTTTTTTCTTGCTTAAAAAAATAGCATTAATACAGTAAGTTAGGTAAACTGACTTTTTCGTTTAAAAAATGGAATTATTTCCCTTTCGTTATTAACTTTTTTTTAATTTTTTTTTTTTAATAAATATTTTGTGTTTTATATACATAAAGTAAAATTGTTGAATGTTACTGTTTTGATTATATTCGTTTGGGGGGCACAATTAAAAAATTAAGAAAGATTAAAATCAAGCGAAATTTAAGTTTCTATTCCATTTTTACAACAACCGTAAAACAGTGCATACTCAGCAAGTTTTATCGTAATTTATAAGCATATTGAAACACTAAATCAACATTTTATTTATTTTTTTGCATAATTAATGATGGAAGTATTTTTCTGTTTATTTTCTTAACATCTGTTAAAAAAAATAATTTGTACATTCTCTTGAAAAAAAGAATCAAACTTTCACATGTGTTCCATTTTAACAAACTGAGCCACAGCAACGCGTGGCCGGTACAGCTAGTATATATATATATATATATATATATATATATATATATATATATATATATACAGAGAGAGAGAGAGAGAAAGAGAGAGATAAGAACAAGTAGTTTATAAAACATGTTAAAAACATTTTGAAAAAGAGTTAAAAACATATTTAATTTTAAAAAGGAATCACAAAATAAGTGGTTAGTCCTTAATCCGCGGATTTCGAAGTGTGTTTTAGCTTAAAGTGGGTGCGTGTTTGTGTACTTGGCGTGTGTGTGTGTGTAGGTGTGTACTATTTCTAGTGTGTGTGTGTGTGTGTGTATGTGTGTGTGTGAGCGTGCGTGCGTGTGTGTGCTTTTCGTGAGAAAGAATTTCAGCGAAGTGCTTGATTATAAAAATAACTTGAATATACGACCAGGCTATTTAGTTAACATTTTTTTTATAGAAAGTCCGAAATAACATCGATACTGCCGGTTTCAACTAGGGGACCAGTTTATGCCCAAGAAAATATTAGACTCTCTTAAGCCTATGTTTTATATCTGTTATTACAGAAATGGCGACCACACGTTTTTATATTTTTATTTTTTGCTCGCAATTAATTAATAATTTAATTGATTTGATTATTATTATTATTATTATTATTATTATTATTATTATTATTATTATCATTATTATTATTATCACTAGGTTTTTTGATACAGGCCAAATAATTCTCTATGAAAACAGCTCATTGAGTTCTCTGGGCTAACAACAATTCTCACTAGATTTCCAGTACTCTCGACCGTTTTCGACAACTTTTGTAAACGCCCATTGATATTTACTGACATATGGGTGGCAATAAACATCCCAGAGTGCATTCCTCCTCGCACTGATCCAGCGGATGTCTGGTAAGTGTTTTCTCTCCTCGATTCTTCCATTCTCCTAAGCCCTTTGTTTTATGTTGTGCGGCACCAATTTTATGGTGACAGAAAAAAAAAACAAATGGAAGGAAAAAAGTGGAAGCCAACTTACAATTATAATATTATACAGTTTTCAAATAGTGTTTCTTTGTGTTTTACCTCTTTAGTTGTTTGTGTATGCTCAGTTAGATCCCACGGATCATGTATATTGGTCTCCGCATTTAAGGGTTTATTTCAGTCGTTTTCGTTATTGTTATCCGTTGTATCTTCTCAGTCATCCGTTAGATTCCAATCTCGCAAATTCTTTTTTCGAAGTTTTTTTTTATGGTTTTCCTAGTGCTACTACTATTATTGGTGTAATCTTCACCTTTTTCATTTTCTATATCCCTTTAAGCTCCCTGGCCTGTTCTGTGCATTTGTTCTGCTCCCTGTCTCCTTTATATTCACTCTGTGGTCTGTTTGGTTGGCGAGATCGACTTTTCCTTCTTGTTAACTATTGTGACATCCGGTCTTCTTGCTTGGATGGATTTGTCTGTTTATATATCCATGTCCCATCGAGTGTCTTTTTTTAACTTTCATTCTAAAACACTGCTGCCAGTTCTCGCCTACACTATATATATAAGTGTTTTCACAGTGCATTTGTTCGCATAATTTTCAGTGCACCGCTATATATTATGATAATTCATTATTTATCATTTTTTCATAAACTAATAGTTTTATTTATTTTATTGTAACCACCGGTATACGTGTTAACACGTACGAGCCAAATCTCACAAGCACGCGCAGTACGGGGAGATGATGACGGGAGGTTTTTGCAGAGGTGTCGACGTCCTTCTGTATACAGCACATGGTATTTTAAAATAGTTATCAATCTAGTACTGACAAGGCTCAAATATGCTTAACTCTGCTGATCTACCAAGAACTGATGCGATAAGGGGATTATTCTATATATACTAATTCATCTTTATGTATGTAATATTAAAAAATATTTTTTTAATTTAATTCATCGTTCGCTAAAAACAATGAAAAAATGTACTTTTCTTCTGTTTAAATTATATATTATGGTGGTCATGGCTATTAAGTCGTTGGATGGAAGGCAAATAATCAGTTCAATGTTCGAATCGTGCGAAAGGCGTAAGAGTTATGTATATAGTCACACATGCGTTTTTGGTTAAGATTAAACGTATATGTCTATGAATATTAAAATAAATATTTTTAACTTATTTATATATAATCGCGTTTATAGCATGTGTTTATCTTCCGTATTTATTTCAATAGTGCCAAATGCAGTGCAGAGCTTATCTATCATATAAGCTGTTAATCAAATTCATTATTACTAATGCATTTGATTTCAGATTAATGTTTCATTCTTCCAGTAGTCGATAATATCAAATCTTGGGGTAATAAATATATATATATATATATATATATATATATACTTAATTTACTAACATAAAGTTAGTATACAAAAGTATAGATTTATGCGTAAACTTTAAGTATTTACTTCAAAAGTGCTCAATACGGAGGTAGAGCTAGTTAGTAAGTTATAAAATGTATATGGCGATTAAGCTACACTGAATAGTCCGCGTTTCATCAACTCTAGGATTATTCAGGCTTATGCATGAGCGTGAAGGATCCTAGAGTGGATGAAACGCGAAATATTCAGTGTAGCATAATCGCCATGTACATTTTATAACTTACTATATATATATATATATATATATATATATATATATGTATATATATGTATATACGTGTGTGTGTGTGTGTGTGTGTCATAGACAGGTAGACTGTTTCGCTGTAACTCAGCTCTTTAGTATGACTGGACCAGCACTTATTTCAAGCCAAATCGACAGAACATGGGAACGACGAAACCGACATACCCATAGTATTCCATTTGCTTTTATTCACAAATAGCTTTGTATTACGCTAAAGTAGTGTTCCAAGAGTGTACAACTCAAGAATAAGGTGGAGGGCTATTATATAATCAACTACGCACACATATTATTCTGGAATATATATATATATATATATATATATATATATATATATATATATATATATAATCCAGTATATATAGTATACATAAACAAAGGTTCATGCCACCCCCCGACAATATTTAAAAATATGGTAGCAAATGTGAGCAAAAGAATATCTACATTATCTTCAAATGCAGAAGTATTTGAACAAGCAGCTCCATATTACAATGACACGCTCCATAAAAGTGGATTTAAAGAACAAATAAAATTCGAACCAACCCATAACCAATAAAAAAACAAAAAAAAAACAGAGGACGGAAAGTAATTTGGTTTCTACCTCCATTCTCATTAAATATAAAAACTAAAGTAGGACGGTTGTTCTTGAAACTACTAGATAAACATTTTCCTAAAAAGCACAAGCTACATAAAATATTCAATAGAAATACAATTAAAATAAGCTACTCAACAACACCGTCAATAAAATCCATCATCTCTAGAGAACCAATAGAGAGGGAAAATGCAAACTGCTTTTGCAGAGCCAAAAATGAGTGCCCGCTTGAAGGGAATTGTAAAGCAGAGTCACTTGTATATGAAGCAACTGTAACGAATACATCCACAAATGTAACTAATAAATACATTGGAATGACGAAGGGGCCGTTTAAACAGAAATATTATATGCACATGAGCTCTTTTAGAGCAAAAGAGAGAAGTAATACGGCTTTAGCAAACAAAATCTGGCAGTTAAAAGAAGAAGGTGCACCTTTTACGGTGAAATGGAAAAAAATCGAGCAAAAACCTTCATACTCCCCAGAACTAAAACAATGCTCGCTCTGCAATGCCGAAAAATATTATATTTTAAAAGCAACCCAGGAAGATGGATGCTTAAATGTAATTTATTGCTTCAAATTTATTACCTTATTAAAGTAGCATACAAAAAAAAAAAAAAAAAATTACGGTGTGCATATATAGAGTTCCGGTTCCGGTTAAAGACAGATGAGAGTCGGCTGAAGAGAGCCTGAGGCGGACATTAAGAGCAGTCCTCAACTACCGGGCTTGAAACCGTCGGTACCGACTACCGATGTAAATTCCTGTATATATTATACAAAATTATATTGCTCTTATTTCGAGAAAGGTTTTTCCCTAATAATAGAGCACTGTATGGGATTTATTTTACTACAAAAAGTACAAGTATATATATATATATATATATATATATATATATATAATCCAGATCACTCAAAAGGGACATTCTGGATTGTGCAATTTTTTTACTGCTTATTACCCAAGACAATGCACGGCATCACTTGGATGTAAGATGTTACTATTTGGGACATAATTGCAGTTGCACTATGTAGGGAGTTGAACATCAAGATGTCTATTTACATTACACTTGAGCTTCTGCATGCAAGTAAAGTCACAGAAGTAGGGACCCGAGAGAAAATTCTAAATCTGACAGTTCGACGGAAGAAACGATTTGAGTAGAACGCTTTCCGAAATCTAGGGATCTCTGGAGTGGAGGATAGGATTTTGCTAATTGGTGGGTTAGTAGGAGTAATTACGTCAAGGGAGTTCAAGTGTTTCAACTTTATTTGAGCACTTAACACTAAAGTATGCATTTAATCAACATAGCAATGCAACATTTCGTCTATGGGACAGAAGTTTCTTGAGAGTGCAGGACCTATTAGTTTTGCAACTCTCTTTTTAACTCTGTTTAGGAGTCAGAGATTAGTAGTAGATGTTCCAACACAAATGTACCAAAAATACTCCATGCATAGGCGAATTATGGCTTTGTAAATGTACAAGATACTCTCGGGCGTAAGTAACTTTCTAACACGGTAGAGAGAGCCCACTTTTTCACTGCATCTTTAGAAATGGCATAGATGTACTTGTTCTATTCCCTGTTCTTTGTGAATATTAAGCTAAGGAGTTCGAACTAAGAGCTTTCAGATAGGGTATTATTAGTAGGGTTGTGACAACAGCATACTCTTTTCATACTCTTCACTCTCACATATATATCCGACACAGTAAGAGATAGTCAATCAGCTGAGAACCACATCAGTCTATGTAAAATATGTATAAGATATTAACGGACATATACTCAATAGTCACAACAATGAAAAGAATATGTTCTTGTCACAGCCCTAATCATTAGCCATGGCTATCAGTGGTTAAGAATGGTTTCTTGTAATTATTAAAAGTGAGAAGCTTAGTCTTGGCCGCATTAAATGATACCATCCATTTATGCCCCTATTCCACTACAGAATGGGATCCGTCAGCAGAAACTATTAATTAGTGTTATTTGCATCCTTTGAAGTTGTTAATTATCTTAAAAATATGTTTACTTGCAACCATAAAAATATTCTTTGTAATCGCGAATTGTGTTTATTTGATATTTTATTAGAAATCCAATAATCATCGTCGCGTGACGTTGATATTCGTCAGCATTTTGGAAATATTTTCGTGAACTTATTTTTTTCTTTTGAAAATGTTTTCTTTTGAAAATATGTTTTTTTTCTGTTAAATCAATAGTTATGAAGTCAAAAGGTTTTCTTCGGAACATAAATCTTGCATCTGTTTCACCGTTATTTTCATTTCTCGCTGATTCAATATTTATTTAATATTAAAATGATTTCTGAGCAGTTCCAGCTTAATTGTTAATTTAACGACACGAGATCAACAGTCAACCAAAACAAAGAAATAAAATGCATGATTAATGGATTGAAATAGATTGAAAAGTTAGTATTGACTACTTCATGAACATACCCCAAATAGTTCAAAAGTTGTTAAAAAAGAAAAAAAAATATTTTAAAAAAGAGAAAATAGAGTTGATTTGTAAAACAGAAGTAAATGAGATTAGTAGAAAGGCAATGAGAGCAGCTAGTTCACCAAATAACACAAAGGCGGAAATAAGATGGTTAATCAAGGTGTGGCGGTGATTTAGATCGAACGTAGAGGTCAATAAATTTAGTTAGATTATTCACAGTTTGGGGTGTGTGAGTGAATTTTATAGACTGTTAGAGTTGGCGACAGTTGACAGCAAGATGTTGTTTGGAGCATTACAGCACAGTTTTGACTGACCCGAGATTGTTTGTCTCTGGTCGACTGGCAATGTGGGTATCGGCAGACAACTAAGCTGTGGATGTTAGGGATAAAAGTCATTTTTCCGCGACGGTATCGCGTATATACTAGAATCAATACATGTGAGCCTATGAGCGCCCTGAGCAGGAGGCGATGGCACGGCAAGGACGAGAAGTTTAAGAAGAAAACCGATAACCTGTACTTGTACTGGACTGGTGGCTGAAGTGTGGTGTCTGCTTAAATGCTGCACTCAAATTGATTGTCCTTAGTCAATGGAGGGGGAAACCCTTCTATACTAAGGCAAATTTTTATTTTTGAAGAATGCCCCTTTTGAGGGGAGCTCGTTATCTCCCACATTAAACCGACCTCATGCCACATTTTGTTTCGTTGGGAACAAATAAATAACCAAGTTTAAGAAGACTACCATCGCACCTAGTTTTTATGATCAGCTATTCTCCAGGAGGAGCACATGGCTTCACAACTTTACCGAAAAAATAGAATTTGATTGATTGGAACTTTCAAAGTACTTAATCGAATTTATGTAATGGATATTTCTTAACCATGTTTTTCGTTCAGTCTCAATAAACAAGGAATCTCACCTGTATATAAGGGTGTTTGGATAATTGTTAAGCAGTTTTTTTTTAAATTCCAGCAGCAAAGTATAAACTCAAAACAAATTGAAATAATGCTGAGAGACCCGGAGAGCACATACATCACCTGGTATTACAAATGGTAACCAATTTAGTATTACTCAGACTTAAAGTCGCTTTATTTCTGTAATCATACGGGAACTGAGGTGTCAACGTAATTACCTCGTAGGAAAATATTTTTTTATTGTCCTCTTATATCATGTAGAATTATTGGCATTTCTGCATGTCAGTGTCATGAGGCGAATGTGTGTATTGTAGTTTTAAGAACCGCCGATAGATGTCGCTTGTCCTTTTATAAAAATGCGCACAAACTAAAATTATATTTTGATATTTTTTCCATACAATCTTTCTTTAAAAAAAACAACTTATTCTTAAACCCCTATAAATGTTTCATGTCTTTAAAATTATATTTCCGTACATTTTTATATAATCTTAACGTAAAAAAAAATAATTCTAAAAACAATCTATGTTTCGAGTTTTTATAATATTTATTAATTTATTTTCACTTGTGAATCACTCATTAAAAAGAAATTATATTAAAACATTAAAATTATATTTTGATACATTTTTTATACAATCAAAAGCTGCAGAAATATGTAATGGTTTTACCAATGTAATTCAATAGTAAACGGTAGTTGCAATAACCCATCATGATGTATTTGCAATAGTTATCTAAAGAGATAGTGTGTTCTGCAATTTATAGGGACTTATCACTTAGACTGCAGACAATCCGGCTTGTTATTATCTACGAGAAATCACTGATGCTGACTGATATGCCAACTAGTGAGTGAATAATTATTAACCTACATTAGAATTTTATAAAATAACAGTCAACATCCACAACTTGTAGATGCTTTTGTAGCGACGTGTTCTTTCTTTTGAGGGTGAGGGTTCTGGCCCCACGCCCAACCTTCCTAGAAGGTATATACACCGCCTAGCCTTATCAAAAGGTCACACATCTGGTAATATCTAGGGTCAACGTTGCTTAACTTCGGTGATCTAGCGAGAACCGGTGTGTCAACGTGATTGTGCCGTCCATTCGTAAATAAATACCCACAGTAAAAGTTCACAATCACTGAAATTATTGGGGGAAGGGAGTAACAGCTGAACGCTAACGTAACAAAGATACGAATATAAAGAATTATATGCCGCTATTGTTGTTTCAAATGATTTGATCATCAAAGAAAACACGCAACCATACATTACGACCATGTAATCCCTACAGCCACCTACCTTGAAAATGCTGCTGTGAAACTTGATATAGTTATATGGAATAATTCAGAAAGAGAGTTGCAACCTTGGTTGAAGTTAGTGTTCCTAATGATGGAGGTCTGAACAGAGCTGAAAGTGAGAAACAAACCAAATATCAAGGTCTCGTGTATGATAAGAAAAGAAACTGGAATCTTAGGCAGATATCAATCATACCAGTTGTTATACGTGCTACAGGTCTTATGAAGAAGAACCTGAAGTCCTACCTAACTAATATTCTTGGTGAACCAAGTGGAAAAGAGATCCAGAAATTGCACTTTAGGGAACAACAAGGATACTAAAATGAGCTCTCGGTTGGTATCAATAAAAAGCAGGGCAATGTATGCTGCTGATTTGGCTGCCCCATAACCAGCGTTACCATCTTCAAAGAAAGAAAAAAAATCACCACACACACACACACACACACACACACACACTGATGACCCTCGAACGTATCAAGTAGTAAAGATCTTATGACGCAAAACCTCGAAGCTCCCAAATAGGGAGCTTCGAGGTCTTGCGTCATACTTAATTGCACTTACATCAACGCCCATTTAGATCAGGATTAATCGCACCTCTCAGGATCTCATTTATATTTTAAATAAAATCAAAATTTTACAGACAATTTATTTCGAAAATATACGGATATGGAACAAAAACTATACGTATACAAAACCTATACGTATACAAAAATTATACGAAACCAAAATTACACGAAACAAAAATTATACGAAACAGAAATTATACGAAACAACAACTATACGAAACAAAAATTATACGAAACAAAAACTATACAAAACAAAGACTATACGTATACAAAAAACTATACAAAAAATATACGAAACAAAAAATATACGAAACAAAAATTATACGAAACAAAAACTATACAAAACAAAAACCATACGAAACAAAAACTATACATAACAAAAACTATACATAACAAAAACTATACAAAACAAAAACTATACGAAACAAAGACTATACGTATACAAAAAACTATACAAAACATATACGAAACAAAAACTATACGAAACAAAAATTATACGAAACAAAAACTATACAAAACAAAAATTATACGAAACAAAAACTATACTAAACAAAAACTATACAAAACAAAAACTATACAAAACAAAAACTACACGAAACAAAACCTATACGTATGCAAAACGTATATATGATTTCTAAGGTTGATATACCATAAACCTATTCTATTGCCCAAATGTTATCCTTGCTCCCAACACAATTTTCTTCCCGTATGAGAACCAAATACGTCCTAAGATGGAGTACTGTTGCCACATCGGGGGAAGACCTGTTATAACGATGCTTTTCAGCTTTGACAAATTTCAAAACTGGCCTTTTCCGTAGAACATTCGCAGCAGATACTTATCTTGCTACAAAAAGTGCTAACAAGTCTTCTGATCTATCTGTGCCTAAAATTAAAATTTCTAATGCCTAAAATCCCATAAACAATTTATTTTTCTTTCCGAAAACTATCTATATGTGGAACGCAATATCGCGGTGTTGCTTACCAGTTTGCTCTAACATAGCTATTTCTAAGTCTACAAGTAAACAAAGTGCTGTCCAGCCATTCTCTTAAATAAACAAATGCTACTGATTTCCATCATTACTGATTATCATGATGTTGTTTCATCGAAAACTTGACACTTCTTACCCTTATGCTCGAGTGGCTTTCGGAACTTGATAAGAACTGTCGACTTAGTATATGAAAGACAGCAATAAATAAACTTTCTAATGAAGCAGATTCATTTTTAATGTTAGAATATCTCACATGAAAATCCACGTTTACTTACTTAAAGTGACTAACTAAAATGATAAAACGCTTGTTAACACAAGTAGCGCAGACATTAATTATGACATACTGTATAAATCGAATGTGGTATATCAAACGTTAACTAATTTTCCGTCCTCATAAAATGGGATGGTTGCAATGTAATTCCTATATAAATTGTGCCAGGGCTAATAAATAGTCATTTAATTCTCACCAACGTCAACTTCAACGCCGTACGCGAATCACATAACATTAAATACGGCTAATAACATGACGCCGACGAATAATGTTAAAAGGCAAAATACGAGAGAAAATATTAATGTCAGATGCTTCGAATTGAGTCCATTACAGTAAAATGACAAAATTATGAGATCAATAAATCTCACGACTGAAAAGATGGCGGAATTTAGTGATAAAATTAAGTTAATTAAACAGATTGTTTTTTTTAATCTATTTTAGCTTTAGAACGAAGGCTAGTAATGAAGCAGCGGAGAAAATAATCCAGCTTTTTCCGTTCGAGTTTTATATTTCCTTAATATTTCATACAGATCACAATTTTTTCTTTGACGTTCATTCTTACGTTCTTAAACAACAAGCAATAACGAAATATAATTTAAATTTTCTCATAATTTAGTTTCTGTTTGCCTTCGTGTTTATTGGCATGACAAAGAATATGAAATCATATTATTGAACATAAACACCTTAAATTGTGAATATTATATTACAAAATGTAAATGTTCTGTTTTCCTTAAAGTTAACAGAAGTTAATATCTACCACATCACGTGTTTCTGTCTGTAATTGTTAAATATTAAAAGTTATATTAAAAACTCATATTCATTTGTTGATTTAAATTTCCAAAAGAAAATGTTAGTGTGTTCAGATGTGGTGGGAATTAATGAAAACGGAAGTGACATCAAATCGCTCAAATGAAATGACTGAGAGAAGTGATTAGTTCAAGTAGATTCTTGAAGCGATAGGAGGTTAAAAATGACTTAAGAATCAACTATAAGTGAAGGTGCTTATACCTATAATTATATAGATCAGCATATCGTTCTCCCCGTTCCACTAGTCGAAAAGAAGGCAACGTCAACAGCCAGATAAAGTGTCTCCTCTTTTAGATCAAGGTATTGTTTTTTTTCCTTGGAATTTTTATGTGTAGTTTGGTTCCAAAGCAGAAATGCACGGACATAGAAGAGAAGTGATCTTGGATAGTGTATGCTCAGCCCCGAAGGACCACTTGGATAGAATGCTGAGGGCACATGCTATGATTATATTGAACTTTTAATTTTGATTTGCATTTGATAACAAACCCGTTTCATTTGATCGCAGCATACGAAACGTATGGCCTTCCTTGGATGGGGGATGTAATTCCAGATAATTTGAACTGTATTAAATTATATGAATAGACGTTTAAATTCAAAGAGACATACTGTATCCTTCAAATTAAAGAGTAATATGACAACACCAAAACTACATGAATAAAACATTATATAGAGAGATTACGCCATAATCATGTTGACACACAGGTTCCCGCTGGATCACCGAAATTAAGCAACGTTGAATCTGGCCAGTACTAAATGGGTGACCATTTGGGGATTCTATGTGCATTCTGTGCTCTCCGCTTATCTCGGCATTGCTTCCAGTTGTCCTGGACTTCTCCTTGCCACTGTGCCGAATTAGGACAGGTATGGTTGGCGAGTGTGCAACCCTTGCCTAACAATTACACGTGCAGCCGCCCCTACAGGGGGTATTCTTATAGATATAGAGAAGAAATTATTCAGTTGCAACAAATAACAGTTGATCAATGAAAGAGTTCTTTTTCAAAACCAATATACAAACACAGGCATTTTCATTGGAAGTACTACTAATCAGCATGGTGCATAACTTACAATGTTCTATACACCGTAAGACACTTTATGATGGATTGCGTCGGTCTTTCATTTGTACGCAAAAGACACTACACGACAAAAAACTAAAGCAATTTGAACGCAACGAGATATATCATTTAATGGAATACTTAAAGAAGAGAAAACCATACAACAAAACATATTCAACATAAAAGCGCGTATAACAACTTTAATGCGCAAATCAGTTAAATACATACAACAACTGCGAAACACATAAGAAACTAGTGTACATACATATACATATACATATTTATATATATGCTTAGATCACTCTGACAGACGTTAAAAACATTTAAAAATAAATCTTTAAATTCCAACAGTATTTCTCGCGGTTAACGGCGGATGCATGGATAAGGTCCTTGCTAATGAGGCTAGAGATGGCTTCTGTTGCCGGATTCGATCCATAGACCAATGTTAATCGTGACACCCTGCAGTGATGATTTCCGAAATGATAAAAATATTTAATAATTATTATAGTAAATGATTATATATATATATATATATGTGTGTGTGTGTGTGTGTGTGTGTGTGTGTGTGTGTGTGTATTCTAGAAGGGAGGCCCGACGTTGCCCAGTATTAAATGAATGTTTCACACTCCCATATTTTTTATTGCCATCGGAATCGGTGAAATCGCCCATTCTTCAATCAAATGGATTGATTGCCTGCTCTAGTTGGAGAGCCATCCCGGTGCACTCGAAGGAAGCTTCACATTCCTCTCACAGTAACTTAGTACACAATATATAGTGTACATTGCACTGTATAGAACATACTATTTTATAAAATTATTTTTCGTATATACGAGTAATTGTTTGCATTAAATTTAAAAGGCAAAAGTCCAGAAACATCTTTAACATGTGCTCTAAACAGAAGCATTTCTTTTTGAATATGCTCCTTTCCTTTCAAGAAGATATACCTGGCCTTACTAGTTGTACAGTGATAATGGCTGTAATTCAAGTTTATAATGAAAAAGTCAAGTATCATGGTGAAATTTTCCTTTAAACAAAAACTTTCATTTTGAACATGCTTCTGTCAAATCAGTTATTCGAATCAACGAATTAATACAAATTATCAATCTTCATATCAAAATTTCAGACACATTAGAAAAAAATATTTCAGCATCTGCTGTACGACATAGAGCTCTAGGAGTTGAAGTTATATAGGATAATGGTGGCCAAAATTAGACGCTCGTAAGGCCAAATTAATTCACTATTTTACAAAAGAGTCACCACTTATCAAGGCCCAGAAACCACTCGAGAGTAAAGGTTAATAAGTGTACAGTGGTCAATGGGATAGTGACGTAGTAATTGTTAGAAGTCGAAATTTGGTAAATTGGATTACTTAAGGGGAACAGTTCATCAAGAACTTGTTTACGTTGAACTTGAAGACAACCATATTATAGTCAACAGGAAAGCAGGTCAATAGAAGACAGTTCCACAGATGTGAAGTTCTAAGAAAGAAGCTTTGTTAATGGAATCTACGTTTAGGCTTAGTCACAGATAAAGAGGGGGAAATATTGATAGTGGTTTCAGTAGACGAGTGTTTCTCGTGAAAGTATGGCGAAGGAGGACCATACGAGGGGGCTCAGACGAGCACTTGCCATGAAAATAACGATAAAGCAGAGAGAGGCTCGCAACGTCTCTTCTGTGAGAAAGAGATTGCAGGAAAGGGAATATATATATATATATATATTCAGAATGTGAGAGATTGTCTATAATAAATTCCACAGCCAAACAACGTCGCAGCCATGACAGTCAACGAACCGGAAGTCCAAGACTCGAGTTTCGCCCTCATTTGGGCTCATCAATTAGACATATCCGAACTCAGGATTCCAAACCCGAACCTCTTGCATGCGAGGCAAGCACTCTACCAACTGAGCAAACGCCCCGCACACAAGAATTTTTATTAACCAACACAGATCAAGCAAACCGCACCGAAATCCGACTGTGAAATGAACCTACTTCGTCTCGACAAGGGACGCGGTAATCCAACCAGCTAATAACCCCAAGCCGATGTCTCACAAGTAGGAGTTTTAACTCGAAAGGACGATGCCATCCAGCAATGCTACCCAAGCGAGCAACTCATGATAGGACTTTTAGAATGTGAGAGATTGTCTATAATACATTCCACAGCCAAACAACGCGAGAGCCATGACAGTCAACGAACCGGACGTCCAAGACTCGAGTTTTGCCTTCATTTGGGCTCATCAGTTAGACATATATATATATATATATATATATACATATATATATATATATATATATATATATATATATATATATATATATATATATACAGTGGTGATCATATTTATTGGCACGGTAAAATAAAAGTTAAATTTTGTCTAATAAATTCTAAAAAAGGGATTAAATTAAAGAAAATAACAAAGTATATTATGTATTTTTAACTGGCCTTTCCGATGCAGCAATCGGATTTTAGAAAAAATAAATAACAAAGGAACAACAAACATAATTGCAAAAAATCCTTGTTCAAAATTATTGGCACGGCTTTGTTTTTCTTTTAGTATCAGTATAATATCAATCAATTTCCGGTTTACGTGCTTTCTGAACTTTTTTATAGCCATATTATGCTTGTTTAACGCTAATTCAGTGAATAATTTTTTTCAGATAATTTTTAGATAGCGATTTATTTAAACTATTATAAGTGACTAAATTATAATTTTCAATCGCCATGGTTAAAACTAAGGAACACAGCGAAGACGTCAGGAAGCTTGTTGTAGCATGCCATACCAATGGGGAGGGCTATGATAAGATTTCAAAGAAGCTAAACCTTCCCAAATCCACTGTTAGAGCCATAATAAACAAGTTCAAATCGCAAGGCCACGTTATGAGTTTATAGGGTAGAGGGAGAAAAAGGATTCGTTCCCCAAGAGATGAACGGAAAATTGTTCGACAAGTAAAACAAAACCCAAGGATCTCTGTTGGGGAGATTGTTGATGAACAGAGCACCTCTGGAGTGAATGTATCTCGACATACAGTTGGTAGAGTTTTGAAGAGAGCTGGTTTAAAAGCATGTCGTCCGAGAAAGACTCCCTTATTGAAGCCTATGCACCTGAAAGCAAGGCTAGCCTTTGCAAAACGTCATATTGATAAAGATGTTGCATTCTGGAAACGTGTTCTATGGACTGACGAAACGAAAATAGAGTTATTTGGCCATAATAAAGTGTCTTATATTTACAGAAAATCTGGCGAAGCTTTCCTGCCTAAGAACACCATACCCACAGTGAAGCACGGTGGAGGCAGTTTGATGTTTTGGGGATCCTTTGCTGCCTCTGGACCAGGGCGACTTGTTAAGGTCACAGGTAGCATAAAAAAGGGAGATTATGTTAAAATATTGGATGAAAACCTGAAAGACTCTGCTAAAGAGCTCTCACTTGGTCGTCGTTGATGGTTCATGCAAGATAATGACCCAAAGCATTCGGCTAAACTGACTAAGAAATGGCTTGAGGACAATCATATTAATGTTTTGGAGTGGCCATCACAAAGCCCAGACCTTAATCCAATTGAAAATTTATGGAGAACATTAAAATTGAGGGTAATGCAAAGGAAGCCTAAGAATCTTATTCAATTGGAGGATTATTGTCAGGAAGAGTGGGTTAAAATTACTACTGAAGAGTGCAACAACTCGGTTGTAAACTATGAAAAGCGACTGAGGAAGGTAATCAAGGCCAAAGGCTATACAATTGATTATTAAATAAATCATGCCAATAATTTTGAACAAGGGTTTTTTGCAATTATGTTTGTTGTTCCTTTGTTATTTATTTTTTCTAAAATCCGATTGCTGCATCGGAAAGGCCAGTTAAAAATACATAATATACTTTGTTATTTTCTTTAATTTAATCCCTTTTTTAGAATTTATTAGACAAAATTTAACTTTTATTTTACCGTGCCAATAAATATGATCATCACTGTATATATATCACATTTAACTGAAAAATGTTATTAAAACAATTTTGAACAGCGTTTGTATTGTTTTCATCGTAAGTGTTATTCTAACAACGTTATAGCACACTTTAACCGTTTAAGAGTTTGTCATTGAGAGCTTGCACAAGGACCTGTAGCATAACGGTTTAAATACTTAGTAATGTTCTGTTCTTATTAACACTTTTCTGAAGGTTGAATGTTCAATTCTAAGTGCAGGCGATACTAAGAATAAAATTGGGAATTACTTAGATTCTACTTGGCCATAGCTGGAAAATCAATTTTCAAAAAATGCGAAAATTTCAGTTTCTGAATAACATCCAATACACATCACGCCCGAAACGCCGGTCTTTACAGACACGTCTGCTATTATAGATCGCATTGTAATTCTTTTTGTTTTTTTTTAATCTTTTTATCCGGTTTTTGTTTATTTTTCTCGGGATTATAAGTTTTATCATACCATAGTTGGCGGAACGCCGGCATGCTTCCTCAGTGGATCAAGTAAACAGGGTCGTTAAAAAATCTGTACAGATTTCAGATTTCGGTGGAGCTGAAAAAGATCGGTAGTTACATCGACCGAAACGTTTTGAGGATAACACTAACGGTGTGAAAAGTAATCGGAATGAACAAATAAGTAAAAATTATTAATCCTAATCTCCAATTTTCAAACGCACAAGAAAAATAATGTTTCAGCATTTCACTCGATGTTCATTTGCATTATTGGAATTATTATAACTAATATTGCACTACTAGTCAGCTGATCTCAAAAGTTCAAAACCATGCAAACCTCGACATTTTCAGTAAAAAGAATCATTGTTGTAAATGTGAAGTAATATTGACTCTAAATAATTAAATTCTCGTTCATCGAAAATTGTGATATTCTACTGAAGCAAAATACACCAAATGTTGATGTCATTTTTTGTTTCGCTATGCAAAACGAAAAATATTCTGCAAAGTTATTGACAAACATAACACTCCTTTTTTACGAAACAACTAAATCAAACAGCATGAATAAATATTTGAAGATATAAATAATCTGCTGCATGATTTTTTTTTTCAAATTTACTGGATTCAGCATTAAATAACTTGAAAAGCGTTTATATGTTATATATATATATATATATATACATATGTACACATATATATATAATATGCATATATGATATATATAATATATATATATGTATATGCATGTATATATATGAATATATATATATATATGTATATACATGTGTACATATATTTTGTATATATATATATATATATATATATATATATATATATATCACAATAAATTCATAACTTAAAATACTGCAACATTAAGAATTGATTATATAATGTTATGAATTGAGTTTGAAAAAAATCCTTAATACTGCAATAGTTATTAATTTATTCTATTTTTTCCAGAATATCTTGTCCTTTTCTTTTTCAGTTTTAACAACTAGTCCTTTACTTTTCCATGTTTAAGCTTAACCATATTACTTTTATACTCGCATTTTTCTGTTGTAATCCATGGTTTTTCTAGGCGTACAGTAAATCCACTTGTTCTTTAATTTGAGTTTTTTTCCTCCTAAACATGTTTTGGCTGAAGAGAGCTTGATAAGGATATCTTAAATGGTCCTAATTATCGTGCTTGAAAGCGACGGTACCAATGACGTGTCTCATCTTACAACTTTCTGTACACAGAATAATGTATATATATATATATATATATAATATATATTATATGAATATATAAATAAATATATATATATATATATATATATATATATATATATATAAATATATATATATATATATTTCGGACGTGTATTCGTTCGTCGGTCAAGTTTCGTTTTCTCTTTGCTGTGTTTTTTATCTCAGGCGACCTTGAATGAACCCATCATTACTGTTATTATGCAGGCATATACATCGCGCAAATCTACGCTGTTGGAACTTTGACAGACTGAAAATTAGACGTAACCATTACTGATGGTGCCAATTGGTGTCGATAAACATCACGCCCAAAACGCCGGCTTTTACAGTCACTTCTGCTATTATAGATCGCATTGAAATTCTTTTAGTTTTTTTTTAATCTTTTTCTTCTGTTTCTGTTTATTTTTTTTTCGGGTTTATAAGTTTTATTGTATAAAATCAAATGTTTATAAGTTCTATATTCAATCTTGGACTAATTGTCTTGATATTTATTTTATTTCTTGCAGGAATATAAATTTTTAAAATGATTCTCCAGAAGAATTATTGCCTGTTTATTTCTGATACGTTTTGCAAAAATAGTTTTAATATACATTGTATAAAATTTAACATTAGATTTGTAACACATTTTATTCGTGCTTGTATTTTGAACAAATGAAGACTAGATGAAATAGTTGAGAAAAGAAGAGATACGTCCAAAACAAGAAAGGAGAATTGCTAGTACATTTAAATGTAAAAGTAAACATACGACTACTTGTATGTATTACAAGATTACAAAACCTATCGAACGTGACTTAATATTAAAATCGAATTAAGCGAGTTAAACCAAATATCATTTTAATATTTCTATTTTTTAGATTATTCGTTTCGACCGAGGTAACATCAACAATCGACACGGGATTTCAAACGCAATTCTTTATTTAATGCACGGGGTAGCATTTTCTCGTACCGTTGCCATGAGTGAATGGTAGAGCTGAAGTAATTCGCTATTGTACTGTTAATATCTCCCGCACTGTTGTCTGAACCTTCCGCTTTGCTGAAGTGTGTGTAAAAAAAATCTTAAACTTTACTTAATATTTATCCTTTCGCCACTGATTCTTTTGGGTGCTACCCCCGTATATTAAATGAACGATTTCATTCGAAATTTCATGAAGATTCCCGAGTTCGACACAAAATTTTCTTGAGTTCAACATTATTTTTGAGCTGGCATGAGACGCTCCGCAACAAGTCGTCTTTCCGACACAAATTACAAATCTTCACCAGTGGAAAAATACGAGACAGAAAGAAGAGAGAGAAAGAAAAAAAAAGAAAAAGGAAGAGGTCTGGAGTTTGACCCTTTGAGAACCCAGTGTAAGTCAACATTGGTCTGACCTTTTCTAAGTCAGATTCTTTCGTTTTTGTCAAGAGTTTCAGCTCTATATAAATCTAGTGGATTGATAACACGCTTTAAAGTCGCAATGTTTTTAATGACATTTGTAGTTATGTTTTAAATTATATTTATCTCAATCAGATTGCAATAAAAATTTGGCACACGGCTTTCAAATACGGGAAGTTCCATTTCCCTTCAAAATGGCTCTTTATTATATTACCACATATATTGTTTATACAATTATTATATTACCACATATATTGTTTATACAATTATTATATTACCACATATATTGTTTATACAATTATTATATTACCACATATATTGTTTATACAATTATTATATTACCACATATATTGTTTATACAATTATAACAAGAACTTGCTTTTGAAACACGCTAAAATATACAGTACCAATTCATTTTACTTAACTTTTGATTCTAACTACATATTTGCAGTCTCATGACTAGGGATGTGACAATAGAATATTCTTTTCATTGTTGTCACTCTCGGGTATATATCGGCTACAGTTGGATACAGTCAATCAACCGAGAACCACATCCGTCTATATAAAACCATATAAGATGTTAACAGATATATAATTGAGAGTTAAAACAATGAAAAGAATATGCTGTCGTCACAGTCCTATTCATAACTAAATCGTTTAAAATAATCGACCTAACATAAACGTTCGATAGCAACAAAGAAACAAATACATATTGTTCAGAAGATGGTGATTCTTCTGTGTTAGATCGATATGACAAGGATAAATGCGGCTATTGATTTACGCGGAGTTTTCTTTTCCATATTATTTGTCTTACGTGAATTCTTTGTGGAGACGCGAGAAAGGCACGAGTCAAGCGCTAATAGGAAAACGGATTACTTTGAATCAGAGTAAATGGAGATAACGATATATAATTATGTCCACGGTAGTTATGATTAGGGCTATGACAAGAAAATATTCTTTATATTATTTTGACTCTCGAGTATATATCAGTTAATGTCATATGTTTTTAGATAGTGATGTGGTTCTCGATTTATTAACTGTGTCTGTGTCGGATATATACTCGAGAGTCGAAACAATGAAAAGAAGATCCTCTTGTCATATCCCTTGTGATGATATACAAATGTCAGTAATATCGGCTTTAGAATGATGGATGTAATTTGCAAGATTCTACCTGTTGCCTCCCTGTAAAAACAAAAATGACTACATCGAGTCAATAGTCAACAGTCATTCCTTCCTTTAATTTATTTCGTTTATGTGGCATATACCATATTAGTATGAGTATTATCTATTATGATATACCAACGATTTAATTCATAACACTATTAAGAGAATCACGAAATGTAAGAAAACAGAAGGTTCTATAAAGGCAACCACAGAAATACAAAAGAAAATGACCATTGTATACAAGAGATATTCAGAGTAACTAAATCTATTTTTACCCTGGACACTACCAGGAAATTTGCTTCTATGCTAACGGTAAAGATGATGGGCACGATAGTTCTGACATGGTGAAAATATGATGTTAATACAGAGGTGCCTCAGTGTACTTTTATTTTTCCTGGTATGCTTTAACAACCTCTCGGATAAAATTGAATCTGAGATGTGTATATTTGCTGATGACATCACACTCTATAACAAGCTTTGATAGAAAAAGAAATGTACACGTATGCAAAGCAATAGCGGTAACATGAGAAAACGACATTTACTCTGTAGTCGAATGGAGCCGTAAATAGTCACTAAAATATAATGCTACTAAGACAAAGCTACCACAAAAGTTGCGTATGTGTTAACGATAAAAAATCTAATACGATGGTCATGACATTAAAAAAAAATATTTATGAAACCATTCTGTTTTCTTTTTCCTTTTAAAACTCAATGTAAGTTACCGGTTCTGGGTAAAAACTGAAGGATGACCACTGCTAGCCTTTTATTAATCCCATGGTTCATGGACAGACAGCGGGAACCTCGGACCCAACGATTTTTTTTTTACAAAGGAGTCACCACTTATCAAGGCCCAGAGGCCACTCGAGGACAAGGGTTAATAATTGCATAATGGTCTATGGGACAATGTCATAGTAATCGTTAGAAGTGGAAATTTGGTGAATTGGACAACTTAAAAACTTGTTTATGTTGGACATGAAGACGACCATATTACAGTCAGCCAGAAAGCAGGTAAATGGAAGATTGCAATTAAGTTTAATTTTCTCCAAATATGTTCAGCAACAACTAGTATCTCAAATGAAACAATTATTAACGAGAAAGCTAAAGAATAAGCGCCGCATATTAGCATTGGGATTCTCACGTTTTGAATCCCTCTCTACGAAACACTGTGCATCCATTAGAAGATACCCAAACGCTTTATCAGGAATCGAACGATGAAAAACGGCTATAACCAAATGTAACAGTACGCGGACGCGCTTATGATAGCAGCAACAGCGTCCATATGCAAATAACAGAGGAAGAAGGAAAGACAAAGATATAAAAAAATGCGGTCGAGAACGACAAATAGATGTATGACAAACGTTAGCCGAGAGCAACAAGGAAAGGCGTGTTCTAAACATGGTCGGACAAAGATAGGGAACCAAACGTTCGACACGACATAGTCTTGTTAAGCACACTGGAGTATGGGAATACTTTTAAACAGGAGACAAGGCGTAATTCTGGAAAGAACATTTAAATAAATTCTCTTGTGTCACTGAAAAAAAAGCGATTCGAATTCTTTCCTCACCTTTGTTTCCTTACACCTGATTGTATAGAATGTGTGGATGCCAAGTATGGACATATAATAACTGCATTGCACATATAGGTCTACAAATATCTGTGAATGTTAAAAAAAGGACCACACAATGCACTATAACCGTGTTTAATCTTTACTCCATTCGGTGTAATGTTGAGCATTTACACAAAAAAGGCAACATTAGAATAGCATGAAAAATGAAAAGTGGAAAGAGAGATGAGCTCTACAATCGATGTAACAGAACTCGCAAAACCCGTTTTAATACAAAGAATTATGTAAAGAAGTGGAAAACTGTAGTATACCCGAATGTTTCGAAGAAATGGTTGGTTAGTTGTTTTTGTTTTACGGCATATCAACCCTTTTCGGGTTATTTAATACCGAATCCAAAGATTTTGCAGAAAAATTTTTTTAATAGAATATATTTGTTGTTTTCACGTCGGTTTCTATTTAACCCATAGTTGGGACCCTAACAGGTACTACTAGTCCGGGTCAGAGTGGACCTGGGAGCAATGGTAATTAAAGGGTGGCTCCACACTCCCCAAAGCCCACAAGCTGGGGCCTCACCACTGGATATAGTTTAAGGTCATATCCAGGACCCCCATTGAGGGACTTTTACCCTCTGCAGGGGGGCAGTCGGCGTATTCTAATGCCCCACCGACAGGGCCATCGAAGAAATGGAAACATTAGAAAACGATAAAGATAAATTTACTTCCCTAAATTTACTAATCATAAATGTACTCAACATTGTTTTTCATTTTTCATTTGCAAAACTCAATAATGTTCCGCAAAGCCAAAATCAAAGACAATAATTTTGTCCCACAAAACAACTAAAGCAAACAAGATGAATAAATATTTGAAGATATAAAGAACTTGAAGCAGAAACTTTTTTACCAAAATTGGCGGATTTTGCATTAAATAAATAAAAAAAAGATTAGATATGCCGTAAAACAAAACAATCAAAGCAAACAAAACGTGCAAATACAAGTACTAGGATCAACACTACACGAAATAATCTATAATACTAGAAAAATATTAACATTGCTCCCGACGGATTGAAACTGAAATTCCATTATATACTCTGAGTCCAAATCGAAACTTGTCTAATTTCGCGGAATAGTTTATCGAAGGCTTTATATATTTTGTGAAATGGTGTAGCTGTGTGCGGCCGCTCCGGAATGAACCTTGACACCTTCTTATAGAAATGCATTACGTCTCCGCAACAATGTCCAAGGTGTACATTTGTAATTATTTATGCTTGAGAGAATCCAATTCCATTTTATTAGCATTGCATTCGCGTTGCCAGTTTCTTCATTCTGCCACTCGTTTGCTATCTGTAACAACAAGTAAATATGATAACGGGTCAGGATGGGGGGGGGGAGCACATACCTTCCGCATACTTGTCCGAACCGATGATTAAACATAATAAAACAGAAGACATTAGTTTCGCAATTACTTTCATATGATATCTAACAAATGTATGTCCAATTTCTATCCACAGTTATGTCAAGACAGAGGCGAACGAGAAGTGTTGTAAAAATAAACGTCACGTCAGTGCCGTAACCAGCTTTTCAGAATGAACGAAATATGAAAACAGTTTATAATGAACTAGCGTGACTCGTTTGCGGCGTTACCAAGGTGAATATAAAAAGAATGCTTTTACTATAAAAATAAATAATCGATTATCAGTTGTATAAACAAATAAAGATGAGTCCACTGTAAGATGAAGTAATTACAAACTTCATTATTATTAAGAACATTACTACTACTACTACTACTACTACTACTACTAATAATAATAATAATAATAATAATAATAATAATAATAATAATAATAGGGAACTGAAGCTGCTTGGAATTGTCAAATCTGAAAAGAACTTCCGTAATAATAAGACTAGCCTCTATTAATACTACGCAGATAGCTGGGTATAGCCAAAAAAAAAAAGAACGGAAAAACGGAAAAGATGACCTCTATAAACACTGCAAAGGCGTGGAAGAGTATTGGGATCTTATGAAAACTTATCACTAAAATTCAAGTGAAACCAACGGTCGTTATTACGATGAATAAATGGTGAAAACCCGTTGCCATAACACAAGATAATGTGTACAGTTACGAAGAGAGGCTAAGAGTGCTGAAAATATTGGGAACTGTTTATCAGCGAACGCCGTTTATTAGTTTTTAGTGGGAAATTGATAATAGTTCGCGTAAAGACACGTAGCAAGTAAATAATAATATGCATTGATATGTCATGTATCTATTAAACAAAAATTGTCGTTTATTTGATACGAGGACAGTCGATATTATAAGACTAATGCTAGTGAAAATGAGTTTCAAAATTAATTTGATTATTTATGATGATAGATGTGGCTAACAACCAGTGATGCTGACCCAAATTGTCTCCATTCCACGTACATATTGGGAACTGCTACATTCTCTTTTTCCTTCCACAATTTTCTCCTGAAACTTTAAGATTCTGTGAGACAGAAAACCGGAAATAATACCGCATTCAATTAATATTGTGCCCTATAAGGATTTTCAAATATTTGCTAAATTCTCGCTGAATTTTGGTTTTGTTCTTTATCTGTTGTATTTCGCTGTCCTTTAAAAGCTGCAATAGGCTTTGTTTCCATTAAACAGGATATTTTCGCATCGAAATATTTCAATTTTGTCACGTTTTTCAATATATCCAGTAATAAAAACGGTGGAAGTTTCCTTTTAGTTTAAAATGTTACAATTAATTTCTAAATAAACAATGAAATTAGATTTCTTGTTGCGAGTAAAGCCTTCGTGTTTATTTTTATTCTCATGCAAACGATACAATCAATGCATGTGAAAGACTATTTGGCTAGAATGTAAAAAATAAATAAAAAATATTCAGCATCATGGAGAAAAAGATTGTGTAGACTGAGAAGGACATAAGATTAATACATGTGTAATCAGGTAATGAGGGAAGGAGTGAAAAATAAAGGCACGTATTAAAATACAAATGTTGATAAGATTTGTTCCAGAAAAAAAAACGTATGGGCGCATAGATTCCAGAGATAATAAGGGAAACCATTATCAATAATATAATAACGCCGTTTAAAAGAGATTGTAGGAATAAAGTGCATACCGATGCAAAAGTATGACCTTTGCGTGCCGGGTTCGAGTCCTGTCGATTTCCTAGCGCAACTGTCACTTTCGATTCTTGCAGAATTCACTTGGTTTTCGAGAAAGAATTCAAGAAATAAATGCAAATCAATTCGACCAAAGATATAACTGAGGCAAAATCGATAATGAGGATTAACGATTTGGGTGGGCCACGGTAGAATACGGCCGGTTACTTATCACTAATATCACTTATAGATGTTGCTAAACTTCACTGGATTCCTCTTGTAACTACCTGATTGTAGAGTCTGGAAAACAATTCCCGTAGAAGAATTAAGCTTGTCAAACGGAAACGCTAAAACTATGTTTAATCTTCATCAATAGAGCGTAAACCTTTTTTCTTTTTTACAAAGGAGTTACCTCTTATGAAGAACCGGGTGCTACCCAAGAAAGAGGGTTAATGAGTGTACGGTAATCATTTAGACAATAGAGTAGCAATCGTTAGTAGTGGAAATTTGGTGAACTGGATTACTTCCGGGACAATTTGTTTACGTTATACTTAAAGACGCCCATATTGAAGTCAGCTGAAAAGCAGGCAAACGAAACAGAGTTCTGCAAACGGGCACTTCTAAAAAGGAAGTTCTGTTCATTCGTCGAGCCCGACCCTCCGTTAACCAGCCTAAACTCGGAGCCGGTATATCGATCACAACTAGGAGTGAGAAGAAGTAACCTACTAGTGTGATCAACTAGGATTGTCCGCCAGTTATCGAGACTTGTAATCGCTGTCGCGATTAAGATGACCGTATGTTAGGAGTAGTTGCCGTGAAAGCAGGCACGCATACAAAAGATGAAGAGAGTTATACCATTATTATTTTATATGCATACGAGAATCGATCAAAACTATAAAAAATGAAGACCCAATTTCCAAAAAGAGATTAATTTTGAATGAAGCCATAATTTTCTTTCATATTTTTCTTATTTTACAACTGTATAACCGCTTATTAAGGAACAGGGTCCACTCGAAAAAAAATGTTAAAAGACATCGTTGGTTGGACGTTGAGTGCCAACGCACCAAGATTAGAAACAATCGTAGAATAGGCAACAATTTACGTAAGAGGAATTGATTATTAAAGAAGACGGCATAACAAATATTTTTAAGTTGACGTCGACTGGAAAGCAGCTTCGTGCTATTTTCTTTCCCATACAAGAAAAACGACTTTATTCACAGAATTTGCATTTGTTTGTTTTGTACTGAGAAATAGAAAGGAAACTACCCTGGCTTTGTTCCTTGCTGTAAATGGTTTACAGGAATGGGCAGGTTAGAGCTAAGTCGAGCACTAATAATTAATACTGCTTGTTCAACGTAGATTGCTTCTGTGTAGGTGATTGAGGACGTTTTGATTTAAGGCAAAATATTTACAAATCGATACTACAACTACATTTACCTAACAGAAAGTGAATGATAAACTTGGTAATCTTTCAGAGAAGATACTTTATAATTATAGGTACATTGTCTCCTTTTGATTCCAACGCAGATCATAGTAATTTCTTTTTTTCAGATTTTATGAAGAAAAAAAACGAGATATTAATGGATTCTGATTATGAGTACGGTAAGGATGACGCTAAGCAGGAACTATTTCATAATACTTGTCCACTCGGATTCTACCAAACAGAACCAAGCAAAACTTAAACCTTTCAGATTTACTGGAATTTGTATAGTAATAAAACGTTTATATGCTATAAAAATCGGTTATTTATTCATCAACATGTTCGCTTTCAAAGCGCAGTTCAATCAAGACATCTGTTTTTGTAAGTGAAAAAGTTAAATAGCTTATATGTCACAAGGCAGTTGGTGATACGTGTCGGCTTTACTTTTGACTTTGCAAAACCTAGTGACATTTTGGCTCTAGTTGTATACCTAGTGCTGACAGGAAATGATTTACTTATGTGTCAGTTGTTTGTTATTTAAGAGCATTACTTCCTTCCAGGAGTGTCTTTTGAAAAGGTTCTGATGAGGGTTATACTACTAGAGAGCCGTCTTAGTTGTTACCTTTACTAGAGTTCATGCGCATATATTTATAGTCAACAGTTTATAATTTTGTTTATAATTTTTGTGAATAATTTTATTATAATTTTGTTTCATTTGACTCCTGAAAAAATTAATGTCGCGTTTTAGCGATCATTTGTAACCTTAATAACAAACCCAACTATGATCAACCTTCAATCCATAGTGTCGGTAAAATTGTACCATATTTTAAAGACTTAAAAAACCCAAGAAAAACATCAAATGGCACAAGAAGTCATTCGCATTTTGAGGCCCCAATATATAATATAACAATAATGCTTGCAATTCTGATATGCATGCGATATGAAAAAGAAATGAATATAAGAATAAATGAGAAATATTATACACTTTGAGTAAATAGACACATTATAGCTATGCTGACATGAACAGAGTTCGATGTGACACAGATTAATGCTTGAGCAATTATATAGATAATGAGCTAGATAGCAAAAGTAAGAGATGAAGAAAGACAAGCTCTGAGAAATGATTGTTTTATGATGTTGCGTCTTTAAATCTCCTCAATATATTCGACGTTTAATAGTTTGGTGGCCCTAAGGTAGAGGCTCAGAGAATGGAGTAAAATGTGGCTAGGTTCGAATCTCACAACCAGCGTGAATTGCTACACTACACTGATGGTTGTGTAAGCATGAAGGACTAGTGTCTGTAGGTATAGATGTGTAATTTTTTATTAATGATTCTTTGCGCTTCAAGGTATGAAAGTTGAATTTTGTGTATTTTGGCAGCATTTTATTTTTTATCATATATATATATATATATATATATATATATATATATATATATATATATATACATATATATATGAACAAATGATAAATAAAACATCATTTTTTCATATTATAAGCTCTATTTCCTTTTCGGTTTTATTGGGCTTTTACATCTGGTTGAGATTACTTTACTTGTATATATTAACTCTTTAATATTTATAGTATATTTTAAGTTTACCATTTTGATTACCTTGGTAAACTTATTGTAATTTTTTATTTTATATATATATATATATATATATATATATATATATACATACATATATATACACACACACACACATATATATATATATGTATATCATGTTTTCATTATGAAATATATTGTTGAATAGCACAGTGTGTTTTTTCTTAAAAAGATATTTCTTTTTCGAAATTGAAAAATTACAAAAAAAAAGCTTAATAAGCGAAAACGCTTTGCTATTCAGAAAGACTTGCCTGAAAAGTGTATATATGCAAGATTTTAACGTCATGGTTTGCCTAGTTGAAACAGTTGTCTTAAGCGAATTAGTGTCGTAAATTTGTCATTTCGCTTTGAGTAGTACCGTTTATTGATTTCTGTCCCAAGTCTCCTTGAAAATGACGTCATCAGCTGTCCTTATCTAAATACGATAATGTCCTTCTGCGTTTATGGTGATCATAGCTCGAGGCAATCCAAAGAAATCTGAAAGGTAGACATTTGTTTTTTCCATTGAATCTAATTCCCAGAATTATTCCAGCAGAATGAACAAAAAGGGCTTTCGGTCGCAAGAGTCCGATTCAAGAAATTCTCACTAACCTAACATAATCACAGTCTAATGACAACTTAACGATCAGTTTTTCGTCTAAAAATAAGACCTTCGGTGTGTGAAAAGGTGTCCACAGACAGCCCATATTTTTTAGCGTGCATTTCAAAGTTTTTTTGTTTTTTTTTGGGGGGGGGGGCGAGGTCGTTGTTTGCGAAAAACTATAAAAAATATCAAGCACCTTTTCTATTATTTCAACCTAAAACAAGGCGTATTGCAATTTGTATGAATCTACTATTTGGGATCATGTCTAAGAGGAGATTGTAGGGAGTTGACTAGATGTCTGTTCACATTACATATAAGCTGTTTCATGCCAGTAAAATCAGGTAAGGAAACTCACGGAAGAAAATATTAGATTAGAAAACCTTTCGAAATTTAATGACATCAAGAGTGAAGGGTGGAGATTTTGCTGCTTGTCCTGTTGATCGGACGTTGGGGAAGTTTATTTTTATTCATTAACTGTTTATGACTATTCTGAAAAGAAACACAATAAGTCATCCATTGAACTCAGATTGTTTGAATCAAGAAAAATGAGTTTAATTATTTAAGAGGTAGTTTAGCTATTTCAAATTAAAAGGACAAAATCAGTTCGCTACATTCAGTCTCTTTTCCTCTCGTTAATTATCTTTTTCCTTACAATATTTGGTAACATAGTATTAATAATTGTGATGATATTTCCTTTTCATTACCAATGAATTATACTAATGTTCTGTTTTATTACCTAATAATTAACAGAGAAAGACGCAAGTGAGAGTAATAGAAAATATATGAAATAAGAATAGATTGAGTCAAGTAATATACAAAGGAAATGATAAGAATTATCAAGAAAATCAGAGTCAATGATTATTCTCTTCTTGGTTTAATTGCAAATTACAATTAATAGCATGAAATTATTTCAACCATAATTAAATCCTAAAGCATGAGGAAAATCTTGGTCCGTATTTTCCCTGGTTAAATTTTAAAGGAAAATTATTAGGTTGATTAATTCAACCTTTCCATAATGGCAGATAGTGCTAATATACAAAAAAGATTCGGTTAGTCAATCAGTCCATTGGTTTCTATTTATTTGTCTCCCCATGAGAGCAGACTTAGAAACAAATTCCGTTTTTAATGTGTAAAAATCTTACTCCTTAAAAAGGGAGATCTAAATGAGTTCATAAATTAGAATTGTCTCAGTATAAAAAGATTTCTTTTTCACAGGTCAAAGAAAAAAAATAAAGGAGTAGTATCAGAACAGATACTATACTTGTGCCTAATATAAATTCTAAGGAGTTATCTGATCAGTGATCTTTTCTAATAAAGTGGCAAATGGTACTGTAATTTGTACACACATTTCTACAGAAGGCTTCGTCTACCATCCCATTAGTACCCTGTGAACAGGACGAAGGAAATGTTCTATATATAGGTCTATTTGACTTTCATCGATAGACATGTCTTGTAATTTCATTTTGCTTAACAAGGCTTTCAAGCGTTCCTGGGGCAAAATCTAACATTTTCTATTAAAACTATTTCATATCTTTCTCACTTTCTTCTCCTGATTCTTGATCCCCTTAGCCAAATCACTTTTATTTCTTTTTCCAGTCCATTATGCACACTGAATACAAGCATATACACATGCACATGCACATATACACACAAACACACACACACACACACACACACTTTATAGATTCCTTGAAAACAGTTACTTCCCTTTAATTAAACAAACCCTAAGCTGAAATCAACGCCTGTTAACGATAAAAAATAGCATTTTTCTAAATGTTAAGTATTATTCGTCTGCACCAATGCTGCACAGGCAATACTCCTTATAAGTGTTTGTTTCGTTGTTTCTGAGTTTTAGCTGGACACACATAAATACATACAAACAAGTTTCCTTCCTATAATAGCCACAAGAAGAACAAAACAACGAATAACAGTTTAAAACATGTATTACACGTAACAACGGAAAGGTTACACACGGAAAGTGTTTGTAATTCACCGAGCATGCGGGGGTCGCTCTGGAATTAGATGCCTCCCGGGATCGCCATGAGTTATAGTTTATATGGACGATGAATTAGTCCATTTGGAGGATGGTTCCCCCCACAACATAAATTAAATAATATACACCCCTACAATAATTTTATACGTTGTTGAACCAGGAAACTTACAGAGCACTAATGAAGGTATACCTGACAACACTTACTTACTGGCAGTAGGGAATTTCGGGGAAGTGAAGTTCCGGAAACAATTACGCATTATCGGCAAAGACTACAATGATTAACAAATCTTAAATTAATTGAGCTAAGCAAATTATCGGCTTGCGGTAATGGGATCATTTTCTGGGAGCAATGTTAATTAACTTATTGAATTAAATTAATTGTGGAATGATCAATTAAAATAATTAAGGTGCAACATTTTGGTGTGACATATGTCACCAAGTATTATTTTCATGAATAATTCATTCAAATGTTCATGATCTTTCTGTTGGACTGACAGATAGAATGATATCGGTTTTGATACGGCAAATGTAAAAATATTGCTTTCTAAACGTAATTTTGAAAGGTTGCATCCCTAAATTTAACGATGATATCGTAACTTAATGATATGATGACAGATGAAATAATAAGTTATCATAATTATTTATTTTTAAAATGTTCAATTCAACAGGTTATATTTCTTAGGTTTAATTTGATAATCGTAGAAAATTGTATATATTCATTACATTACAAAAAAAAACAATTATACTCAGATTCGATTAGTTAATAAAACCAATTCGTGTCATGTGGAATAAAAAAGTTCTCAAGGTCATCCTCATTTGTAATATGAAAAATTAATGATAACATCATAATATAAGGATAATTTTCAATCAGTAATTACAAAGGTTTTGATAGAATAAATTGTTTTTACGATTTTAACATTTACTGAATATGTACAAACCATATCTGATCAATATACTTACCTGCAAACAATAACGTGATTCTTGCATTCTTTGTTGACGAAACAAAGGAACTTAAAATGCGACAGGACTTGAGATTCTTAGCCAATAATAAAACTTGTCTAAAAATATATTCACCAAAGATTGACGCTTACAGACCCTACCAGAAGGTAGTCTGATAATTCAAGAGAGAGAGAGAGAGAGGGGGAGAGAGAGAGAGTGGTGGGGAGAAAGACAGGCAGACAGACAGACAGACAGACATGACAGGTAGTAAAAGAGATTGATCGAAGTTTTCGACGAAAAAAAAATAAACAAAAGAACGAATATAATAATTTTATTTCCAAATTCGAATATCCCCCAGAAACGAAATTTCTACATTGCCCAACTAAAAATTATCACGCTGTATCTTTTTCATTTTTTATTATAGTTAAAAATGCGTGTTCCAAATAACATTTTATACATTTGCATGGCAAATTTTCTTTATACATGTTCACGGCGAAATGGAGTAGAAATAGATTATTTAGATAGCCGGCTCAATAGAAACATGTTCACATTGAACTTGAATATTGTTGTTAACTGAAACGTAAGCAAGCAGAACAGAGTTTAATAGGCGGCAGTTCTAGGAAAAAGAACTTTGTTTATGGAATTTGCTTTTGGATTAAGGTATCAGAACAGATACTAAAGTTCAGTAATAGTTAATTTAGTCAAATTAGATTATGACAGGGATCAGTAAACGTTAGTGATATTAAAAATGCGTAATTATATGAAATACATAACAACTTGAAAAGAAATGGTGTACATGTTTAAGTAAAGTAACCTTTAAAACACACTCACATGATTTCTCCACGAGTATATTTAATCGAGAAAGTGAATAGGAATCTAGAAACGTTAATTCGTATGACAACACAACTCAACGTAGAACAACTTTTTTGACAGGTTCGTTGGTGTTGTTAGCATTACTTTTCGAAATTATTTCTAGGATCAAATATTCATAGGAAAGACTACGTGAATGTTGTCAACATCAATAATTAAAGTTGTGCTATGGAATCGACTGATTTCGAACTTAGATCACTAGGTTTCAGTCTGCGTCAGAAGCTACTTCATCATAACTACCCCCGGAGGAATATCCAATAAGTTTAAAGTTGTCTTCTTTACAAATGCATCAGATTCGCTTGAAAAATATAAAATTGTAAATCAACCCTTTTTGAATCACATGAGTAATCGAAACTAATTTTTTGCAATATACGGGCATAAATAAAAGGAATAGAACTACAGAAAATACATTCGTTCGATAAGATTTGACCTCAGCATAGCCTATTTCATAGATTGTCGCTGTATCAATTTGGCCCGCCTCGCGCGTGTTTTGTCAAAACAGACGAGATAAAACTACACGAAAGACAATATAACATTTAAAAAATGGTGTACTAGCATACCAGGCGTCTGTGAAAATATCACCAACAGACGAAGAATAGATGGCTAGTGAAGGTATTAGCAGCAGCAACCGTTTGAGCATCATGCAAAGTAGCATGTGTGAGCTGGCTTGCGTCAAAATAAAAAAGAAAGAAAAAGGATAGTACGTGGTCGAAGAGAAGCAAAGTCCGAGCCGGGGAAGATGGACGTGCAAAGCCGAAGGCGAGAAATGGCTGGCTAATGCCAGCATGAGGTTCAAAGGAGAAGAAAAACGCAAACCGGGCGAGATGAGCGTGTAGCCACGTGGAAGCGACGAGAGACTTTTAAGCTGGTGTCGAGAGGGCGGGGTTTTGTTAATATCATGGTAGACGAAATGGACCGTAAAAAAAAATTATAAGCAGACATTTTTTGGAGAGTAATCGTCATGAATGCCTTTGGCTGAACCAGAAAAAATGCCGACCCGGATTGTCATTTATTTCCTCCAAAAAGAGACGAATTGGCATATGTTGTATAGCGGGGTATCATAAGTGTCTATGTTTATAAAGAGTATCACAAATGTTCATGTTATATGAAAGTTGGATATATTCAAAGAAGAAGATGCTTCATAGGTTTTCTTTCTCCGGTGCTCTTCTGTCTTCACTGCTGGACTCTGTGATGAAACATGCAATTATCAACACCATAAACAATTATAGACACCTGAATTTTCTTCTGTTATGAACTGACAACGACTGTATATTTCACAAAATATAAATTTATTTCAGGCTGTCTTGATTGGTCTTCACACAAGAATCTGCTCATGTGTCTGTATTGCTTGTTTCTTTTCTAGCTCCGCTTTCCGGTCTTGGGGTGCGTCTGTTCACCTTGGTGACCGTCTCTCTTGTGTATGTCCTTAATGTGATGTTTTATTTGTCTTACTTAAGCAGATGATCGCAGACCACTAGACGAAACGGCCAGTCTTGAAAAGGTACGATGAAATTAAGCGACGATATAAAAAAATATATATAAACACCCATTCCCGTGTGCACAAAAACGTTTTCATTTGTTGCTTACTTATTTGTAAAAAAATACATAATAATTTTAATTGAAATAAAGAGGGGATAGATATATTAACTTATAAAAATAAAAATAGACTTATTTTCAAAGTTGAAAACCTTTTCTCCCGCTTCACTTAGCATGTTTACTTTTCGCTGAATCGACAAAACATTATGCTACCCCTACCATGCACTCTCACTCCTTCTGGTTCTATTTTAAAACAAAATATAACATTTTCTAATTAATGTTGGCAGATCATTATTATTGATCCTTCAAAAATTAATTCTTAATCTGAATATATTTGACATGTGCTCATTAACAATTAAATTTATGAAAAGTCTTTTTTGCAAGAAATTGAAATTCAAAATGCTTTATTTCATGTTTCTTTTAAAACTTATTTCCTTAGGTGTACATTTTGCTGTCGAGTAATCACTTCTTAAATGTTTAAGTATAAATATTTTTTTTTATCGACAACTTTTTTTCTAGAAAGAAAATCTGATTCACGGTAATCCGTATGCAAAAACAGAATCAATAGTTGGAAGGAATTTAGTTATAATTCTTTGAATTTTTCGAGGCTGTACCGGATTATCGGATTAAGAATAATCGATTTGTTTGTATTTTTTTCTGTTTTTCATCATTATCAATAGCTGGAGAGAGACACACACACAGACAGAGAGAGAGAGAGAGAGAGAGAGTAAATGTATAAGAAGAAAGTAAAGATAAAGAAAGATTTGATCTCTCAGGATTATGTCTTACGTTTGCGCGCCAGCTCAGCGAGGTGAGAGAATTAAATAAAAAATGTGCGTTCATAGCTTTAGTAAGAAAAGCGTTTTTATGTCTACGAATAGCTTTTTATTTCTCACAGTACGTTTCTGAATTTTTTGAGATGATGATTCGTTATTTGTATTAATCAAACTACTGTCTCATCTATAGTGTTATTTTAACAAAGGTTTGATCAAATAAACCTCCGACCTTCTTCATGTGTCTCTTATCAAATTCGGGGATATTTCTGTCGAACTTTGGAATTTAAAAAGGATTTCGAACGGAAACTTTTATTTACTTCACGTTCCGTCACCCATGATTGCATAAACGGCCTAAGAAATTCGCAATTGTATTTTTCGGTCGACCCTACTGAGAAATGAACCTTCAGTCTTAAAGAGAATATCAGTTTTACAATTGATTTTCCAATTGCTTTAACAATTGCGCTAGAGCATTTGTGAACAGTTCTAGTACGAATCTTAAGATCTTTAAACCTATGTTATTTATTGTGAACATCACTATTTATTACTAATTAATATTAATTATCCTACTGTATACATTACTGTATATATATTATTGATATTGTTTTATTATTACTGTATCTATTAATTATAATTAACGGTTCCTACATCGTGGAACATTCTACTATGTGTTCTTTGAAACTGATTGTCGCACAGCCTATGTGCTGTTTCTTTGAGTCGTCTTACGATCCACTGTTCTTCTCCGTCTATAATTTTTATATCTTGAAGAGGGTCAGTGGATCGGCCTAAACGTTGTGAAAATAACACTAAAGATAGGAACAGTAGTTCGAACATTCCAAAATATACGAACTTTCTCTTAGTCTATCTAAATTAAAAGAAATTACCTTAAGACATTAATAACATCATGTCCTCATGTACAAGATATGTCGGAAAACTCATTATCATATATAACTCAAATTGGTCAAACTAAATTGTTTTTGGTCCCCATAAAAAAGAGGGTGGACCTGTAAATTCACCCTTGTCCGTTCGTCCGTTCGTCTTTTTTCACTTTTCTCAGTAACTACGCCTTAGAATTTTTTTTTTGAAATTTTGCACAAAAATTAAACATGATATGAGTAAAAAAGTAACAGAACGGATTTCCGGGAAACTCCGGTTGTCCCTCTTAGGGGTGCGATTAGGGTTAAAATGGCTAAAATTGACGCTTTTGTGCTTATTTAAAAAGTTGATGCTTGGATTTTTATAAAACTTCATGAAAAGTTGTAACTAACTGAGTTCTATGTAATTTTGTTTGTCTATATTTTGCGATAACTCTTGGGTGTGCGCGAAGGACACTTTTACGGCTAATAAAAACACTCAATTTTTTAGACTATTTTACCATGTTTGTCCAAAATTTTCTGTGTATATCTATTTGATAATTTCCCATGGTGCTGAACTCAAATTTAAATATGTTAAGGGCTAGGCTACTTTTGGGGCTAAATGGAGGGGAAAATGATGAACTTAGCCATTTCTTTTTTTTGCATGGTGCCGAACTCAAATTTATATAGGTAAAGGCCTAAAACTGCAACGTCTTTTCATTTTCACCAGGATTTGACGTCCTCTGAGAACATTTGGGGCTAAATAAGGGGGCGGGCAAATGGTGAACTTAGTCATTTTTTTATGATTCGTTCGCTGTGAACTAACGGGGGACCATACATGCTTCACTTGTTTTTCTTAAAGTCCTCCGTTAGAGTAAAACTCTAATTTATATCAAACGTGTATAAATGGATTTTTATGTAAGTTGAAATCAGTTTCGCATACGCCATATTACTGATTTAAACACGGCAGAAATTAGGTTTGTTTTAATAAAGTATTTATTGACATATTTCTTTTATATATTACCCAGTTACACCGTTTCTAATATAGAACTATTTTGCAAACTACACTTAAAATAATTTGCATCACTAAATTAAGAAATTAATCAAAAACAAGAGAAACACTGAAATCTCGTGTATATTTTTTAACTAATCAGATATTTTAAAATTTACACTCAGATGTAAGTTAAGATTTTATAACAACAATGTCTGGTCGGCACTGTTATATAGAAGTGAACATTGGCATCTACAAAATCACATGGATTGATCGAACTACTAAGCATTAAATCAAGAAATGCATTTATCAACAGGTAGTATTGTCGATAATATATAAACGATGTTTCAGATTGTTCAGACATACTCTAAGATTGGTGCCAGAGAACATTGTCAACCAAGTGCGCCAAAATAAAATCTGTTGAAGAAAAGAAAAACAAAAATTAACTTGGATAAAAAATCGCTATAGATTTTATTGAAAGGGAAGAAGCCGAATAGGCGCTGTGGATCTGGCTTCAGATTGAAACGGCGATATGCATAGAAGCCCTCATGCGTCATACAATACGACAAGTCTTAAGTCTTAAGTATTTTTTATATTTAGTTTAAAAATACCTTGTGATGCTTTAAAATTTGAAAGGAATTTTGAAATATAAATTGTTTAATAAGACATTATAAATGACATTGACATTTCATAGTGTTTAATAAGACATTATTAGTGACATTGAAATTTCATAGTGTTTAATAAGACATTATTAGTGACATTGAAATTTCATAGTGTTTAATAAGACATCATTAGTGACATTGAAATTTCATAGTGGAGAAATCTATTTGAAGTTTTCGCAGAATACTTAAGTAAACCTATGAATGCCACAGATATGAATACATCTTTTACAATTGATTTGAAACTTTTTCTAATTATTAAACATCGGTTAGAATACACAAATTGAAAAGAAAATGTTATATTTTTAAAGCGAAATATTGAAACTTTTATGCATAGGAAATTGGGCCGATTTGAAACAGATATTAGTCATTAAGATATTATATATCCTAGATAAAATTTACACATTATCATAAGGAGCAAAACATTTCACGATGCTTCCTCGTTATTAGACCACAATTAAAGCATTGAAATACTGTATTTCAAGTAAAACAAAATATATCTACTTAATCATCATCTCGGAATGATGACTATATCCGAAGATTACGAAAAACGATGAAAAATTTTCGAAGACAATAAATGAAAAGCGAGTTTTGATAAATTAACCTAAAATTTTAAATTTTAAAACAATTAATTGCCTCCCTTGTTATATTTTAAACTTGCAAAATTTCAATTGTTTTTTAATTATTTTAGCAAAATTTAATTTTCCTTAATTTTTTGACAAACTGCAATTGTTTTTGATATTTTAGAGAAAATTGTTTTATTTTTGGTATTGCAAAATTCAAATGTCTTTAATTTATTTTCTGCAAAATTCAATTGTCTCGCATTTTTTTGCTAAATTAAATTGTATTTTATTTTTTAAGCCAAAATGTAATTATTTTTAATTTTTGCGAAATAAAATTGTATTAATTTTTTTGGCAAAATGTAATTGTCTTTTTTTGAAAAATTCGTTTGTCTTTAATTTCTTAGCAAAATTCAATTGTCTTTATTTTTTCAGCAGAATTTACTTGTCTTTTATTTTTTCCAAATTCAATTGTTTTAAAATTTGTGTAAAATTCAATTGTTCTTAATTTTATTGCATAATTCAATTGTTTTTAATTTATTTTTGCAAAATTCAATATTCTTAAATTTTTAAGCAAACTCCAATTGTTTTCAATTTTTTATTTGCAAAATTCAATTGTCATTATTTTTTTAGTAAAATTAAATTATCTTTAATTTTTCTGCATAATTCAATCCTATTTAAATTTTTTACAAAATCTAGTTGTTTTTAATATTTCCAACGAAATTTAATTCTCTTTAATTATCTTCGGCAAAAGTGAATTATCTTTACTTTTCGCAAAACTTAATTGTCCATTAATTTTTCTTAGCTTTATTTAATTATCTTAAATTGTTTTTTCAAAAATCAATTCTCATAAACCTTTTTAGAAAGATTAAGTGTTTTTTTTTTATTTTTGGTATAACTGAATTGTCCTTAATATATAGCTGCAAAATTTAATTGTCTTTTTTAAACAAAATTCAATTCTATTTAAGTTTTTATTTGCAAAATTTATTTGGATTTAATTTTCATTAGCAAAATTCAATTGTCTTTTATTTTTTGCAAAATTCATTTGTCTTTTGTATAATTCAGTCGTATTTATTTTTTTACAAAATTTAATGGTCTTTAATTTTTATTTAGCAAAATTCAATCTTCTTTAATTCTTTTTAGCAAAATTCCATTGTCTTTAATTTATTTTGCAAAATTTTATTCTCTTTAATTTTTTTTAGCAAAATTCCATTGTATTTAATTTATTTAGTAAAATTTTATTCTCTTTAATTTTTTTAGCAAAATTCCATTGTATTTAATTTATTCAGCAAAATTTTATTCTCTTTAATTCTTTTTAGCAAAATTCAATTGCTTTCAATTTTTTAGCAAAATGTAATTCTCTTTAATTCTTTTTAACAATTGTCTTTAAATTTTTCCGAAATATATCTTCGTTAATAATTAAATTTCTCTCCTGTTCACGGTGGTAACATGACATATAAGTAAATACCATTTGTTTTACTTAAAATTCATTTTAGCTATAAGTGTGGTGTAGCTTATTATTAGAAGACACATTTATATAAGCTTATACATCATCGAACAAATAGGAGTCTAGTAAATTTAACGAAAAGTTTTAAGAGGGTTCTAACATATTTATTGTAATCATGCAGTAATTATTTGTTGCCCTGTTTATACGACAGTGAGATTTAATAGTTTAGACAACATTACTGAAAGAAATAACTCTACATTTTTCAATTTACATTTACTAATTCAATTATTTATATGTCCAAAGAATGTAGTAAATATTAAATTAAAGATAAACTTGTTATTTATGCAGAATAAAAATAATACTATCGTCGAAATCGTCCGGGTGATAAACAGAAAAACGTTTGAAGATACCGATGCGCTGAGTTGTTAATACACCATCATAGAAAATAAATGTATTTGCTATTATTTTGAAAAATATTTATCTCGATTAAAACATAAAATATCATATGAAAATTCTAAAATCCATTTGAAAAAAAAATGTTTCATTTGCTATCCCTTGAATGCTATTCACAAATATATATATTTATTCGTGAAACTTACTTTACAATGATTGTTTTTTTTCCTAACTTGAATTTTAATTTTCGGAAACTTTCGTAAAAATTCAAAATATTGTTTTCATTTTTGGATTAACTTCTCATTAAAATCCTTTAATTTTTCAATTACTGAGTAAAATAATATATTTTTAATTAAGAACTTATAATCGTTTAAGCAAGCAACAAATCAGAAAACATGTGTTTGGCGCCTTCCAACGTTTTCTCTACAGCGCGCGGACGATTCCAACTGTATTACGGTTCTTGTACTGCATAAGTACGTTCAAATTAATAGTTGCTATAAAAACCCTCTAACGGCATGTAAAAAATGATAAAATAGAAAGGAAGAAATTATCAAGAACACCAGTATGTTCTAATAAAATTTCCTCAAAATTATTTTCCATCTGCTCTATTGCTAGCATAACAAAGGATATCGTTCAGATTACGGGTTCACCGTTCTTGATTATTTCATCTTTCAAATTCATAAATACCGAATATAATCATGCTAATTTCTCTATTCAATTCGCACAGATAAAATAATTTCCAATATAATCTAAAATGTTTGAATCAAGAAAAGTCTTTTTCGTTCGGAATTAATTCAATTTCTGATCTGCAGGTGTTTAAGGAGAAAGCAATTCAAGATATTTGTTGTATTTTTGGTTTCTATTTGCGCGTTCCTCGTTCCACGAGCAGGTGCATCGGCGGCCGATATGTTTTATGGCACTTTGGCGAAATGGAATTAAGTTAATCTTTGTCATGAATGGATGGGGAAATAAATTCATTTTCTGTTTTGATTTTGTCTTTCATGACATCTTTTTACGCGCATCCCTCCTTAATTATTCATGTGAAACAAATGCTATCTGCTGCTATTGGCGTAGATATTCCTTACACGAGTAAATGAATTTCTGCGTGCAGACACACCAAGTTTAATATATATATATATATATATATATATATATATATATATATATATGTGTGTGTGTGTGTATGTGTGTATATATATATATATATATATACACGATATTGTAACAATCTCCTATTGTTTACAAAAAAGCAACAAACATAATAGGCGATAAAAACAAAATAACTTTATACAGAGACCGACAGTTTATTTTTCAATAGTTAAGGAATTACATATTAAATTATTTTTAATAAAACCTCCCTTAAAAGAGTAACTATTTTCAATGATAGTATCCTTATCTATAGCGGAGAATATCTTCAGGATAGCAGCCTTTCGAGAGTCGACCGTGGGATGGGCGTGCGTGTTGGTTTTAACATCGATCACGCTCCAGACAAGTTAGCCAAAATTTGTAGTCGGGTCAGCAGTGCGGCCACAAGCCTGTCGGAGCGTAACATTGTTAAACAACCACGCATAAATCCTCTTGGTCTTGTATGAGTGACCGAAGTCCTGTAGAGAGACATAGGGTCTTGCAGAGCCAATCTCGTCAATCCAGGTCCTACCATACGCCTCAACACCTTTCATTTTCTATTTGTCAAATAACGGGTTTTAAAGCTATTTTTAGAAGATAGAGGCATCTATTTAATATTTTTTATTTTATTATATATTGAATATATATATATATATTTATATATATATATATATATATATATATATATATATATATATATATAATAGCAATTCCAGACAAGATAAAGTCCTATGTTTGTATCCAGAGATTTATTTGTATATCGAATAAGAAGACATAGTAATTAGGGGAGATATTATATGCTTTTTTATTAGGTAATAATGTAATTTTTATATATATATTTGAACGTCAAAAAACGAACATTATTTTTGCACCAACCTAAAATTATTAAAGAGAAAAAACATATTTAAACAAAGTGTTAGTTGATTTTAAAATATTATTTGGTACATTTACATCTTAAACTAATTGTCCTCTTTATGAAAACTGAAGCTTAAAATAATAGAACATTTCTATTTAAACGGTTTAGGGCAACAGAATTAAATACACTTTTTTCTAAAAAGGATGGCGAGGGCCTATGATGCTCGTATGTTGTAGCTGTGTTTTATAGGTGCTTTTGTTATTGGAATCTGAACCTGAATCTGTAATTGTATCGGGTGGATGACTATATATATATATATATATATATATATATATATATATATATATATATATATATATATATATATATATATATGTATGTATGTGTGTGTCCGTGTGTCTGTGTATATATTGGAATAGTCACACCACTAATATGCATATATATATATATATATATATATATATTACTTCACATTCACAAAAGACTTTGAATTATGACAAATCAGTAACAGCTGAAATCAATTAGCAAGCGAGTTCCACCATAATATAGAAGGCTTATATATATACATATATATATATATATATATATATATATATATATATATATATATATATATATAAGCGATACATAACGTAATTATAGCTAGAGGTCGCATCCCTATTATGTTTCCTAGCAGTTTCTCTACTCTACTGATGAGAAGCTTTAGGCTTCGAAATACCATGGTATAAAGAGGTCCCAATTACGCAACGCCCCTAATTGATTATACCCTTGTTAAATAAATGAATAAATCTATAAATATTACAATATAGTTTTTTATACCTTCAATTTCCCTTTTTACTGGCTTCTTTTGCATTATCCTGAAAAGTCTCTTTTTAACGAATTAATTTTATTCCTTTATTCCTCCATACGTATACATATATACCCTGCCTCCAATATATATATATATATATATATATATATATATATATATATATATATATATATATATATATATATATATAAGAGATAACAATTCAAAATTAAATAAACATTGTTTGATTTTCAAATCAATAAGAAAAACACTTGAAAATTTGATGATTGATGACAACCATCTGTCTCCTGAGACAATGGCCATTTGCTTCTAGTCTTTAACCCTAGAGTCTACTGTGGCTATACAGTTGAAGGTTAAGGTACCTATCCAGATGAAGGCCTGGACGGGTGACAAATATTCATATCTTCTCCTGGTTACCAGGGGCTCACTCTTTTTCGGCATTGCTGACAAAACGACAAGGCAATAATATTGAAGCCAGCTGGAGTTTGCGGAAAGGTCTTGCAGTGTTTCACTATACGCCTATCGGGACTCCAAACCACATTTTTTTTAGGGTTTATTTCTTTAGCGTTTGCTTTTCAACAACTATAAAGAAAACTCTATAGTTTTTGCTATTTCGCAGGTGACCACAAAATTCTTATTTCAGCAGTTGTCTCATCAATATGCAAAGAAGAATACCTGTTTTTACCTAGATTGCCCAACTTACTATTCATCCTTTCTAAAGTTGTACGTTTAGCAGGAATTCATGTTGCTTTTTGAGACTTTAGTTTACTTGAGTAATTATCGTCTTATTAGATTTATTCAACGGTGAGCTCTATCTTAATAACCATCTTTTCAATGGCTGCATGGATTACCTGACTACAAATAAAATATTTTAAATATTTATTTGTTAATCTTTCAGGTTAATGTTTACTTCATATGCTCATAGACATTTCAGTTTTTATCATATTTTTCTATTGGCGACGACAAGAAAAATTGTTTCGCAAAGCAGAATCTGCATACCAGTTTTACAAACCATTAACATGTTTAATTGACTAGCTATTTTAAATCCAAAATTTGAACGTAACAGGAAGGGCATAGAAATAATATATCTGAAATAAACCAAAAGGCAGCGGTACTAGTTCGAAATTAAATCAAAGTTTTCAGGTTGAAGCTTTTACGCAGACTTTTTAAAGGAAAAATGTGTTTGTCCAAAATATGCCTTATATGAAAACAAATAAAAATAAAGATCAATCCGTACCATGTACGTACCCGTAATAGAATGAAAAATATAAAATTTCAAATCCACATGAATTGACATATAGTTCTATTTTAAAAATGAAAATAATACATTTTACATACTTATCGGAAGAGCACTCGCAGACACATAACATATATTTGTGTGAACTTTAAAGGAAATCGGCCCAGCCTTTTTGGAGTCAATAGGGACCGAATACAAACACACTCAGACACACACACAGACAAAGTGCCTTTATATATAAATAGAGATAAATCAGCAATAATAATAATAAGATAGGCTCTATTCTATAAAGGTTAGTTGTCTGTGTGTATGTGTATGTTTGTATGTTACACCAGAAACTAAAAACTACAACAGGGAATACTACCATGTTACCTTGGATGAATACTATCTAAATTTTTGAAAAACTTATTCATTCTTCGAGGGTCATCATCAAAAAGAGGCGGCTTTTATTATATTTATGTAGTGATTTAGAAAGAAAATACTGATTAATTCCACAAGGATTCAATTACACAAGGAGATTTAGCTACGTGTGTTTATGTCTAACTAGAGAGCGGCGAGCTTGTAGGAGGAGAAAATATGTTTGGAGAGAGGGAAGAGATATTCATCGTGGGAGAAAGAGAAGATAGAGAGAGGGGTAGAGCGATACAAATATTTATAGAAGTATGTAACATATTTGTCTCGGGCTACGCCGGTAACGCTGCTTGTAGAATATGAATTAGTAATGGAAATAAGCGAGGCTTTTATAACACGATCAGTCGGTCACTGAGGTGTGACTGGCTTCACGTGTTATCCTAAATGTCTTAGAGTGGTCTCATGAAGATATGAAGATGCCCGCCATTAGGGTCTGTAAGAAGAAAAACACACCTGAGATGTTGGATGTGTTGTGTGGCTCCTTCCTCTCCAAGGAAACGTCTTGACCCTGGATTCGGGTTGGAATCTTCCTTTTTCTCATGGCCGTCTCGTTCTTCAATGAAGGCATTTATGGCAGACACACACAAAAAAAAACCGACACACGACACAATATATTGTACAATCTTAACTATTTATTTTACAAAAAGTATATTACAATGCAATATACACATAATTATTTTTTTACAATTAAGCATAGGAAATAGGCTTTTCAGAACTAAATAACCTACCCTAACTTGTATTGAGGGAGGGGGTGCTACCCCCTCCATTTACGGAGAGACAGAAATATGCGTGCTCACCCCATGACAGTCCGTGCAGAAAAAAGGTAGATCTAGAAAGGGAATTATGGGAATGTATTTCTTTGTATCTCTACGCTCATGGCCAAATCACCACTCGGACATGCTGTAGAGTGTGTTAGAAACGTTGTCATTGAGAAATAGTGCCGCACTGTAACAAATATGGATGTATGTTATAGATAGAAATAATGCAAAAACAGTGAACGTCAATAAGTCAAGAAGGTTTTAATAAAACGCTAACAATCGAGTTAACAAAAACTGAATAGGACATTAGAAGGACAGTATATGACACTTAGCCCGCTGGAGTTTTCCAAAGGTGTCCTCACTTATCAAGGTTAAAAGTCATTAAAGGTATATGATGATATGATGTATAATATCTGTCAAACATGAAAATGATAATCTAATGAAAATCGTTGATTACGTATAGATGTGTTTCGGATTTTTTTAAAAATGAGAATTGATAATTCGTATTATCTGCGTTATTCCGACTGCAGTTCTAATCGTGGGTGTATTCGCACAAGGTTTCGGTCGATGTAACCTCTAACCTTCTTTAGCTGTACCTTGGCGAACTCGGGAATCTGCACGGCTTTTGTAAAATAATACTATTTAATGCACGAGGAGTGCATGTTCTCGTTCCGTCATCCATTACTTGGTAGAATCCCTAAGTAAATTATAATTGTATTTTCAGTGTCGTCCATACTGAGAGGTGTGATTTACAAGAACGTTTTATCAAGTACTCTATCCCCTCAAAATACAATTCTAGACATCTTCTTTTGAAGAATTGTGTGTTCACGGTCAAACAATGAAGTCAAGTTCGAGTTCAAATCATTTAATAATTTACTCTCTTTTAACAAAAGCTAATGTTGCCTGGTTTGTCAAAAGTGACCAGAAATTCAAAACGGACATTATTGTTTCTCTGCTCTTTTTAATTTAGGTTTGAATGGCGACTGATGATTGATGGTTCAAGGGAATATTTGTCTGAATATAAGACAACACGACAAATAGTTATTGAAAGTGCATTCTAGAATGGTCAACCGAAGATGGATCTCCGCTCGCAATTGTTTTTAAGTGATTCGTGACATTTTCTCTTTATAGTTTATTTCCAATGCACTTATTCAATGTCAAAAACGTCCAGTCGACATCGATTAGAAGCTTCAAAAAGGAAATCGTCCCAAATTACTCGGCTACATATTTATAGACCTGATGTGATAACTGCGGATCGCATATGCACCGTATAAAATAAAATCTACGTATAAGTAATCAACACAATGCACTGGATGGGTTATATTTACTATAATATGGAGAGGGGCCGGTGCTCTAGTGGTTAACGTCACGAACTGATAACCTAAGCGTTCCAAGTTCGAATCCAGTTCGTTCCACAAAAATCAGTTACACTTAAGATGTTGGCAATCTTCTTGTGTTCCGTTTCCTATCTACCTGGTTTCTTTCTAGAAAAAATTCTGACTAGAAAAATATCGGAGAAGCCAATGCCAATAATAAGATCATCGGATTCATCCGATCTAGCATGATTATGCTCAAGTCTACCGTCAATATATACTTATTGAGCCATTGTTATCTAAATCAAATCACATACGATTCACTTCATTTGTTTCATAATCTTATAGTAATGTGCTTTATCTTACTAGAGTTCTGTTTTGGTCTTGGTAACTGGTGATTAGTCAGTATGTGTTGAAGCTCGACTGAACACATGGAATAAATAACTGCAACACAAAAGTAAAGTAGAAAAGATACATTGAAATCAAGAAAATATATACAACATTTACATAGAGTCCATTAATATAGTCATGAGGAGACCGTCCCTGGAAAAGGTGTCGGCTGGGTAGTCGTCGACTCTCGATCTCGTTGTCTCTCGTTGAGTCTCTCGTTGGGTCTCTCCCGTCTTTACGGTACCAACCATATGTATGTGGTTAACACTCCACGTATACTAGTTAGGTAAGTCCTACTACAACACCCCCCCCGAGCGAAAATGATATGCAATACGTTTAGATCAATAAAACACTTCCCTGTGATGTTAAAGTTTGATATTTATTGCGAACCATGTTTTAAAACTGAGTTTCGAATGAATATTTCCGGTCATGGTCATCAACATAGCATTTCACTCCATCTTGAGAACCTTCATCTGACAGGGTCCGAAGCATCCACCTGGTCCATATCGGAGCGTGCCTCGCTGAAGGAACAGTTTCTGAGGATGCCTGCAATAGTGAACACGTCAGTGCCGCAGGAACACCGAACATCCTGTATATAGCCCACTTATGCAGGTTGTTCTGTGTTTTGGCAACCTCTGCTTGGGTCCGCTTCAGTATTATCCACTCTTTTCGCGAGAGTTCAGGGCCTCATTTGGAGGTCTTCTTTCGTTGGTGGAAGAGCTTTGTTGTTGTTGCTGTTATCTTTGACCGACCAACACAGACGAAAAAAAATAAACTGCCGGTCATAAATACAAAGATTTGTCTAAGATAAAAGTGTTGTATCTGATTTTATATTACAACCCCTTTTCTCTGTCCTCGACCAGTAAATGCGAAACTATGCTAGATTGAGAAAACTTTTATTTTTAGATAAAGTTCCACATTTTGGGAAGCTATATTTCCTCCGTAATAAAATCCAGACTTGTCGTGACGTGTCAAGCTATGTCGTTGTGGGGAGGGAAATGAATACGGACATGATTACCATGTCAATCTTGAGCACTATATCTAATTTCGGAAGAAAAATCCGTGCAGTCATTTTTGAGATGCAAAACTATCATGGTCTTATTATTTCATTAACATGTCAAATTGCATCCCTACAAGCGTAAAGTTAGACACAAAATCGATTTGTAGTATGGGGAAAAACAGCTCCTCAAAACTGAACACTCTGGAGTGGAACAAAAGTAGACATTGCCTCAATCATCGTTATTTTCATGGCAAGTGTTCGTCTGAGCTCGAATCTATGGTCCCATCGCCAAACTTTCACGAGAAACACTCGTCTAGCTGAAAATACTATCAATAATTTCACCCACTCTTTATTTGTCCCTAAGCCTAAATTCCATGAACAAAGCTTATTTCTTAGAACTGCACGCCTGTTGAACTCTGTTCCGTTTTTCCTGCTTTTCAGTTGACGACAATTTGGTTGTCTTCAAGTCCAACGTAAACAAGTTCTTGATGAGCCGTTCCACTTAAGGTACTACATTAACCGAATTTCTATAACTAACGATTAGTGTATTGTCCAATTGACTACTGTTCACTCTTTAACTCTTATCCTCTAGTGGCGTCTGGGCCTGTATAAGTGGTGATGCGCATGTAAAAAATTATTCTTTACTGTCGAGGACAGGATAATGTAGCATCAAAAGAGATACTACATTACGTTGCATTAACTGGTTAAAAGCATATCTCCTATCGTTTGTATATTTAGGATTTAATTTTTTTCGGATTGTTTTTATCAGTGATATTTAATTTAAATTAATTAGTTTATACCAACTAGTGATCTCATCTTTGGTAAATTCTCATAACTTTTAGGCAGATGTAACGGTTTGTTATTTTCAAACTCGGTTTGTCGAATTTAGGAATCTTTATCTCAAACCCAGGCATCTGTACGGAATTTCCAATCGAACCGCTTATTTTCTACACTGCGATAAATTGTTCAGGTTTTGCCAGCCATGATGGGATAAAAGTAAACTAATTCTTTATTATATTCTTAGTGTCACACTTAATGAGGAGTGTACCTTTAAACTCTAGAAGAATGTTAGTTAGGTATATGTGTTCGACATAATAGTTCCTGAGTTAAAAAAAAAAACCGCAACTGAAAAATCTCGGAGGTTACATGCGAAAGTAACATGGCTTAGATTTAATAATCGTTATTTTTTTTACGACAAACAAAAAATTTTTTTTAGAATAATTTAATGCTGAAGCGCTATATCTATTGTAAGCGGATCAGTGTATATAATTAATTGAACACAAGTAGCTGTTTTCCTCAGAGCTAGTGAATGTTTATTGCTTCATGATTTTTCCAACTCGATTATAGAGTAAAACGTTTATAATAGGTTCGATAAGCTTTCAACTCGACGCAGGTAGTTCCATAAACCACGATGGTACCTATCAGATTAATCACACACCCCTTGTATTTTATACGAAAGTGTCATCTGGTTGACATATGTTTTTAATAACAAGTGACTTCTTCGCCTTACAAGCAATTACCTATTCATATAATTTTAGTTGTTGTCTAATCAATTATTGATTTTGTATTATCGATCACCCTTACAACATTGATAACAGGGTTGTCAAACTTATGAATATTTAGGGGGCCATCGTCTCCTATTCAGATGTAGATGCAATTTTCCTGTTAGTTATTTATATTTATGTAATTCGTTTTTATTTTATTTCTTATAGATAGTGTGCTGCTATTTATTGCTGAGTAATTCTTAGTGATGCAAATTTTATACCATTTCCTTTTCAGTAAGTGTCAAGCACTTTGCACCATTGGGTCATATCATATTTACTAACGGCGATTAAATCTATTTTCAATGTTTCCACCTTCGATTAGCATAGTATCACGAGAGTAAAATAACTAATGACATTCGAAAGATATCTAAACGATGCTTATTGACAGAAATACACAGCGTTAAAAAAAAAAATAATAGAACCCTCTTTGATGTTAATTGTCTATAGTTCTGGGATGAGGTGATTTCATTATGGATTTTGTTTTTCGGACTCACTTCCTCATCTTCGGTGTTTTTTCCACTACGTTTCGGCCGTATCATCCTTCGGCCTTCTTCAGGTGTATCTCGTGAGTCAACTCTAAGAAGACACCTAGTCAAAATAAAGCCACTGATTGAGGAGAAGCAGACCAAGAACTGCATATATTCCATCCCATGCAGCTGCAGCAAGGTTTAAAAGGGCGAAACATGCCGCCTTCTTAAAGTAAGGGTGGAGGAACATCGAAAATCAGTGACTAGAGGGGAGACGGAAAAGTCGGGTATAGCCTACCATGCATGGAAGGAAAAGGGTAACCATCGCCCCTTCTGGGATGAAGTTAAAATAATAAACAGTGAGCCCCATTGGAAAGTGCGAAAACTCAAAGAAACAGCACACATGCTAGGACATAATAACCTCCTGAGTAAACCGAGTATAGAACTGAACACAATGTGGGAAACTCTAATCATACGAGAGAACCTAGAATAACAACTAAGGTTTAACAGTCCCAACAAATTGATACATCGTCCTGTGCAGTAATAAAACTTATCAAATACACTTGTGATGTTAGGTTGTATAAAAGTGTTAACTTTGCTTGAAATCGAACGCTATTGTTAAATCGGATTAGTTGATTATCGATTTCCAATACTTATAGGATGCATACGGATACAGTACTTTCGTAAAACCACCCCCCGTATACACCAAGTATCTTCGTGCGAATATTTTTTTTAAATCGGCTCAGCTGTTTCTGAGACTATCAGGAACAAACTTAGACACATATAAAAAGTTCCTTAAATATATATATATATATATATATATATATATATATATATATATATATATATATATATATATATAGTCTTTGAAGTTTCTAACCTTTAAAACTATACACAAATATTTTTTACCATTTGTTAAAAAAACATCTAGTCAGTAAGTCATTTAATCGCCTGCAATCACTGCATCAACTGTATATATATATATATATATATATATATATATATATATATATATATATATATATATATATACGCCCTATTTATAGATCGAGCTCTCTAGTAAAAATGACTGTTTTGTACCTCATAGTCTGATGTAAAAATAGATGTCCCCATTCATCAGTAGCTATATATATATATATATATATATATATATATATATATATATATATATATATATATGTATGTATGTATGTGTGTATGTACATAGGAAAGAGAAAGGAAAACCTATAGCATTAGATACATATCAAAGCTTCGTCCCAATTGTCGGCATTTTATCTAAGTTTAAAACAGAATTTGATTTTTTTTCTTTTTACACAGTGATCACCACTTATCAAGGCCCGGAAGCCACTCAGGGATAAGGGTTATTGCAAGTACATTACGTTAGTGTGGAGATTTGATGAAGTGTTTACTTAAGGGGGCGGTTCATTAGGAATTTGTTAACGTTGGACTTGAACACATCCAAGTTGTAGTCCGGTGGGAAGCAGGAAGACGGAACATGCTTCTAAAAAATGTCATTTTTTTAAATTCACCAGCTGTGACAATCAGGCTTTAGTAGTGTGTAGTCGAATTCCTGCTGTAGCTGTTCATGTGAACCTGAAATCATAAAAAAATTGGTCAGTCATCTCATAAGACGTATAGCAATAACATACTAAATTTAATTTAATGAAAGCACATTGTATGTCTTAAATGATAAGTTAGATATTTATTTATGAAAATAAATGCATATGCTTTAATACTAATTAGGGATGTGACGACAGAATATTCTTTTCATTGTTTTGACTCTCGAGTAGATATTCGTTAATAATGTTTTTTATATAGATTGGTGTGTTTTTCGGTTGATTAGCTGAGTCTAACTGTATCGGATATATACTCGAGAGGCAAACGAATGCGAAAAATATGCTGTTGTCACAGTCCTGATAATAATTACTTGGTTTATTGTATGGGGTTTTATTTTCATAATTATGCTTTGTAGGTTCTCCGATTGGTTTAGGAATGGAATTATATTTTAATTAAATATTTTTATGAGTATTTTCAGATAACAGTGTATCTGAGGCTTTATTTACTGTTTGTTTTATATATAATCTAGTGCCTATATAAGTAATATTGACAATATATCTTCAATTGGTTTTATCAGTTAAGATAAAAACCAAATTTAATAAGTCCTCGGACATACCACTTCATCGCACAGTATATTGTACTGTATTGCTGACTGAGGTGGCTTCTGTACATTTATATCAGATCGACCTTTGCGTTCCATGTTTAGCAAGAATGTGTGCTCAAATGTATCAGACCTGACGGAATGGTTAATTGTAGGTATAGCCCGCTTCATACACTCCTTTGACTGATAACTTCACAAAGTAATCCTCTTCTGATTTATTGCAATTTGTTTACATCTAAAAATACTGAATTTTGTGTCAGCATGGAGGATCTATGATGTTCTCGGAAATGCCAGTTTTTTGTAAAAGATAGCTTGTCGATTTTACTGAAGGCGCCCCCCTTTAAATCTGAATATTGTCAGGAATTATGGCTGAACGATCTTGACCACTGATATTTGTAGGAATCTGCCAAGCTTCTTGTCTCCAAAAATTTGGCCTCCAAGTCTTGAATGGTCTTTCCATCAAGTACATTATAACCGCCAAAATATTTTCTTGCATTGCCGCTGTGTCAAAAGAACTGATTCGAGTAATGCGTAAGAACTCGTATTTTCAGAAAAAGCTACAGTTTATTCTGGAGAGGTTCTTTCTGTTCGACAGAAAAAAAATCCAATATAGATACAAGGATATAACTCTCCCAAGGTTTCTGTAACCGATGTGAAATTGCGCAAGCGCTTGATACATAATTTCTTGTCACATAGTTGGAAGGAAGGAAAGTGGGTAAACAAGGACAACGGGGAAAGTATCAGGGTGAGTATATGTGCAAAGCTCCTCTCTATTGACCTTAAGTTTCACAAGAAACACTCGTCTAGCTGTAAACACTATCAATAATTCCCCCCACTCTTTATCTGTGCCTAAACCTAAACGTAGATTCCATGAACAAAGCTTCTTTCTTAGAACTGCACGCCTGTGGAATTGTCTTCCGTTTTCCTGCTTTCCGGCTGACTACAATATGGTTGTGTTCAAGTCTAAAGTAAATAAGTTCTTGATGAGCCGTTCCATATAAGTTATCAAATTTACCAAATTTTCATTACTAATGATTACTATATTGACCAATTTCTACTGTACACTCTTTAACCCTTATCCTTGAGTGGCCTCTGGGCCTTGATAATGTGGTGATGCCTATGTAAAAAAAAGTAAATATAGACTTGTACTCTTACTATAACCTTATCCTAAAGTCGAGTGTAGCTATCTCTATATACTGAGTTTTTTTTTTCTTTCAGTAAGAACGCAGCTAGCATTAATTGATAGAGTTTTGAGGAACAGATTTCTTTCTCTTTCCACTCGACCCCAGCCGTTTCTATTCCCAGTTCTTACTACTTGGACAAGGGAGAGGTTTGAGGGTCCTGGTTATTTTCTGGTGAAATGGAGCAATTTTAATACATAACCGTACAATTACAGGCCTTCACTTTCTCCAGAATACTGGTGCGTCGTGTGTAGTTCGGGTGCATTTAATTGAGATAATGACATCCCTCGAGCCAAAAAAACATTTTTTCCATTGGATCAGAATTCCCGCATCGGCGTTATACAATGCAGCATAAAAATCCATCTAGTTATGCGAGGCGACAAATCGAACACAGTGAATTTTCTCAAACTCCTCTTCAGACATTATTTTTGGATTCTTTTTTAGTAAATGCGTTTTTTGTCTTCAGTTAAGTTTACTAAAAAGAGAAAATGTATAAAGCTTCTTCTTTTATGAGAAAACGTACACTTTTATAGACTTCTGGAATTTCTCCCTTTGTCTTTAAACATATTAGACCGACCGTAATAGGGGACAAATTTCATAGAAAGTGCATTTTCTGAGAACTATCTATTTTTCCTTTATTTAGCCTTATTAAAATATGTTATTTAGCCTTATTAAAATATGTTATTTAGATTTATTAAAATATGTAATTTATTTAAATTTCTAAAATATAATATTGATTTAACTTTATTAAAATATGTTATTTATCAAACGTTATTAAAATATATTATTCATTTAGCTTATTTATAATATATTATTTATTAAGTCTAATCAAAAAATTATATTTATTAAGTTTTATTAAAATATAATATTTATTTAGCTTTATTAAAATATATTTTTTACGCTTTATTAAAATATAATGTTTTTAGCTTTATTAAAATATATTATTTGTTTAGCTTTGTGAAAATACAATATTTACTAAGCTTAATTAAAATATAATATTTATTTAGCTTTATTTAAATATATTTTTATTTAACTTTATTAAAATATTTTATTTATTAAGCTTTATTAAAATATGATATTTATTTAGCTTTATTAAAATATAATATTTGTTTTGATTTAGTTAAATATAATATTTATTGACCTTTATTACAATATAATATTTATTTAGCTTTATCAAAAGATATTATTTATTTAGCTCTATTAAAATATATCATTTGTTTATCTTTAGTAAAATATATTATTTATTAAGGTTTATTAAAATATATTATTTATTTAGCTTTATCAAAATATATTATTTATTAAGCTTTATTAAAATATAATATTTATTTAGCTTTATTAAAATACATTATTTATTAAGCTTTATTAAAATATATTATTTATTAAGTTTTATTAACTTATATCATTTATGAAGCTTTATGAAAATATATTATTTATTAAGCTTTATTTAAATATATAATTCATTAAGCTATATTAAAACATATTATTTAATTAGCTATATTTAAATATATTATTTGTGTAGCTTTATTTAAATATATTATTTGTTTAGCTTAATTTAAATATATTATTTGTTTAACGTTATGAAAATATATTATTTATTTAGTCTTATTGAAATATGTTATTTATTAAGCCTTATAAAATATATTATTTATTTAGCCTTAGTAAAATATAAAATTTATTTAGCTTTATTAAAATATATTATTTATTTCGCTTTATTAAAATATAATATTAATTTTGTTTTATTAAAATATATTATTTATTTAGCTTTATTAAACATACTATCTATTTAGCTCTATTAAAATATATTATTTATTTAGCTTTATTTAAATAAAATATTTAGTTAGCTTTATTAAAATATATTATTTATTAAGCTTTATTAAATTTGAATATTTATTTAGTTTCATTAAAATATATTATTTAGTTAGCTTTAATAAAATATTTTATTTATTAAGCTTTATTAAAATATAATATTTATTATACTTTATTAAAATATATCATTTAGTTAGTTTTATTCAAAAAACGTTAATTATTAGCTTTATTAAACTAAGTTATTCATTTAGCTTTATTAAAATACTAGCAGTTCAGGCCGGCCTTGCTGGGGACCTATGTTAATAACTTTATATGCATATATATATATGTGTGTATATATATATATATATATATATATATATATATATATATATATATATATATATATATATATATATTATAAGTTTGTACTTATGTACAGGTTACCTACATTAAATATTTTTAGTGTTTAGAGCAAAAATTGACGGAGGACTTTGGTAAAGTTTTCAAAGCTCAAATCGTTGAACTTTGACCCCTTGACAGCCAAATTTCTGGCCAAAAATCTTATTTAACATATTTTCCCAAATCTCAGTAACCCTTTTGTCAAATTTCGAGTCTGTAGATAAAAATTGACATAGTAGTTTACTATGGAGATGTACACACACAGAAATTATTACTTCAATAGATATAATAGATAGATTAATTAGCTCGTGATCTCAAACCCAAAATTATTTGCTACTAATTTACTATTATTCTTAAATCCAAACTCATTTACCACTTGCATTTGTGCCCGGTTTTGCTCCGGCCCTCATTACTGTTCATAAATTGCTCTACGAGTGAATACACTTTATGTAAGATTTAAAATGTTTAGACAAAAATTTATCTGATTAATTTCGGAGAGGCTGCAGAGGTCAATTTTTTAGACTTTGACCCCAATTTTGACCACTTCACGTTTATTATTTTGGTCTCAAACCAAAATCGAATTTTTGTTCCTTATCCAAGTTACCTACATCTAAAATTTCAAGTCTTGGAACCCAAAATTGGCAGAGGTACTTGGTAGGATCTGCAAAGGTCAACTCTTTAAACTTTGATCTTTTGGCAGCAAAACTTTCGCCACAAAACTGATTAAAATGCTTGCCGCATGTTTTAATAGACGTTATGCATAAATTTCAAGTGTTTAGACACAAAATTGGCTGATTAGTTTGCTAGTCACTGCAAATGTAACATATTATGAACTGTTCCCCAGTGGCAGCTCAAATGTTCGACCCAAACCTTGCCTTATATGTGATTAAACTTTATGTAAAATTTCAAATGTTTAGACGAGAAATTGGATGCATAATTTGGTAGAGACCGCAGGAGTCATTTTTTTTAAACTTTTACCCTACTTTTGACCGCTTAACATTTATTTGGGGGGGGGCTTAAATCGAATACAAAAGTTTGGTCCATTCCCAAGTAACCCACATTTAAGATTTCAAGTGTTTAGACCCAAAATTTGCGGAGGAGTTTGGTAGAGTTTTCAAAAGTCAAATCGTTCAACTTTGACTCCTTTACAGCCAAATTTCTGACCGAAAACCGATTAAAAAGATGTTACCAAATCTCAATAGCCGTTATGTCAAATCTCGAGTCTCTAGAATGAAAACTGACAGGGTGATTTGGTAGGGAAATGTACACAGACACACATACGGACATGTTTTCCTTTGATAGCTAGCTAGCTAGCTAGCTAGATAGATAGATAGATAGATAGATACATACATAGATGGATGGATTAATTCACTATTAATCTCAAACCAAAAATTATTTGCTATTAATTTACTATTGTTCCCAAATCCGAACTTATTTACTAATAATTACCTTCATCGCAAACCCAATATTATTTGCTATTTATTTACTATTTTTTCGACTCCAAACTTATTTACAATTAATTCACCATTAATCTCAAACCCAAAATTATTTGCTATCAATATCCTATTTTTTCAACTCCAATCTTATTTCTATTTTATTCATTATTAATCACAAACACAAAATTGTTTGCTATTAAGTTACTATTGTTCTCAAATCTAAATTTATTTACTGATAATTAACTATTAATTTCAAACCAATATTATTTGCTATTTATTTACTATTGTTCTCAACTACAAACTTATTTACTATTAATTACTATTAATTATTTGCAATTAATTTACTATTTTTTCAACTACAATCTTATTTCTATTTAATCCACTATTAATCTCAAACCCAAAATTATTTGCTATTGTTCTCAAATCCAAACTTATTTACTAATTAATTCACTAATAACCTTTATCCCTGAATTATTTACTACTTATTTACTATTACTCTAAACTCCAAACTGAATTATTCTTAATTCATTAAAAATCTCAAACCCAAAATGATTTGCTATTAATTTACTATTATTCCCAACACCAGCCTTATTTACTACTTGTATTTCTGCCCGGATTTGCTTGACCATTTTGTAAAGGTTGATAACTTGCCCTATCTTTGAATACCCTTTATATAAAATTTCAAATCCTTAGACCATACATTTGCTGATTAATTTGGTAGAGCCTGCAGAGGTCAAATCTTTTTTAACATCGACCCCAATTTTGCGCCCTTAACATGTATTGTTTTGGGCTCAAATAAAACTAACCTGTTTGACACATGTCCAAGTAACCGACATGTTAAATTTCAAGTGTTTTGACCAAAAATTGGCGGAGGAGTTTGATAGAGTCTGCAAAGGTCAACTCTGTAAACTTTGACCTCATGCCAGCAAAATTTTAGCCCAAAACTGATTAAATAGCTTGCTGCATGTCTGAATACCCTTAATGTAAAATTTAAAATGTTTAAACCCAAAATTGGTTTAATAGTTTGCTAGAGACTGCAAAGGTAAAATCTTTTAAACATTGACCTTTTGGAAGCCAATTTTTCAGCAAATTAACGATTACAAAGCTTGTCCTATGTCTGAATACATTTTCTGTAAAATTTCAAATGTTCAGAACAAAAATTGGCTGAGTAATTTGGTAGAAACTGCAGATGCCATTTTTTTTTAAACTTTGACCCTATTATGACCCCTTAATATTTATTATTTTGGGTCCAAATCAAATTATATAGTTGTATCCATCTCCACGTAACCTATATCTAAAATTCTAAGTGTTTAGACACAAAATTGGCAGAGGAGTTTGGTAGAGTTCTCAAAAGTCACATCGTTAAACTTTGACCACTTTAAAGCAACATTTCTAGCCAAAAATTCGATTATAAAGATTTTCCTAACTCTCAACACCTCTTATGTCCAATTTCGAGTCTGTAGACCGAAAATTGACAGAGTTATTCGATAGACAAGTGTACACAAACAGACACAAAGACAGAAACACACACACAGATATTTCCACTTTTCTAGATGTATAGATATAATTTATCTAGCTTTAATAACATATATTATTATTTAGCTTTATAAAAATATGTAATTTATTCAGCTTTATAAAAAAATATTTTATTTGTTATCCTTATTAATATACTAGCCTGGCTTCCCGGTGTTTCCTGGCGTTGCCCGGGTGTTTGGTGGTGGGTTGAGCAAAAAGAAAAAGTGGTAGTAGCCAAGCAGGCTCGAACCCGTTCCGCAAAGGAGGAAAAGAACGTGAAAAAGTGACGTGTTTGCTGTTGCGCCCATCGCAAAATCGGAAGTGGCGTCGTTAAAATTAAGGCTAGTCAATTGAAAAGAGTGGATGACTTGCGAAAATATCTGCGAAAAAGGCAACCCCCTCCTCGTAGCAAGCTGCCCACATTTGGATGAAGGAATTAATGTTTTTTGGCCAGTTTTTTTTTTTATATTTGTCTATCGAAAGTTCTAGGTTGAGAACGATACTAACCTCCTCACGTTCTGATGCGTCTATCAAAGTTTTTTAGCAGACATACAAACACACACACAAACATAGTGTTCTGCTCTTAATATAATTGACGTTAAATATTAAGTTTTATTAAAATATATTATTTATTTAGCTTTATTAAAATATATTATTTATTTAACTTTATTAAAATATATTATTTATTTAACTTTATTAAAATATATTATTTATTTAGCTTTATTAAAATGTATTATTTATTTAGCTTTATTAAATTATATTTGTATTTAACTTTATTAAAATATATTATTTATTTAGCTTTATTAAAATATATTATTTATTTAGCTTTATTAAAATATATTATTTATTTAGCTTTATTAAATCATATTTTTTATTTAACTTTATTAAAATGTTTTATATATTTTAATTTATTAAAATATATTATTTTATTAGCTTTATTAAAATTTATTATTTATTTAACTTTATTAAAATAAGTGACGTCATTTTTTGCTTGAGAAATCATGTTTTTAGGGCGGAGTTTCGTGTTGGGTTGTCGACTACAAGTTACTTGATGTTTACTCGACGGCAAAAGATCGAATAGAAGTCTGGCTGATCAACCAATATAACATTATTTTAAACTACGCCTAAAAACACAAAGAATAAAACTCCCCGAAACTTGATGAACAAAATTAAATATTTAAAAAACACGGCATTCATGCGCGTTACGTCCGATTTCTCCAAATGAGGAGATGTCAAGTGCATGTTAAATTCACTAACGATCTTTGGTAGCATGTATATACCGGCAAAAGGTTTTTGAAATGCAGGGAAATGTCGATGTCCTCATATATACATCACCTTGTATCTTCTAATCGTCAGACATTTGGTACTGGCCAGACTTAACATTACTTAAATTCTCTGATATAACGAACACTGTCGTAATTACGCATAGGGCATGGAAAGTAATGCAAAATCTATTTCATTGATTTCGTCTAGTGCAAGAACCACGTTTACAAGTTTCCAACTGCAAGAAGGTGCCACAAAGCGTGACCATCGTAAATAAACAGATTGAAATCTGTTAACTGAAAATGGCGTTATGCCTAAGGCTTTAGCAAGCAAGATCTGTCAGTGTCGATAATAAATAAAAGCATTCGAAAACTTGAAAATTGCATTTACAAAGAGAAATATAAAAAAAGCACATTTTATACTGAAATTCAACGCATTAAATATTAATGAAAGAAACACAAAAAAAGGACAGGTTGTGTGTTGTTTATTTCGTTGTTTCATTTAAAACATACATTTTTTCATTATTACTCTAATAGAAAAAAAGAAGACGAGTATATTTAGACTAAAACTAAACTTTATCTAATACAAAAAATTATGCCTGTAAAATTACATACTTTTGGAGCGGAAGGAGATCAAATACTGCTTGATGTGGGTATACCGAGATTTGATTATAAGATATATAATAAGTTTATATTGATACTATGTCATCAATGATTTCCATCAAGAAAACATAATTAATCTCCTACATCAATTCTAAGGAATACCTTCTGTGGTTGTATGATAGGATAGTGTAACCGATCCTAGCTGTGATCCAGACGAGTCTGATGGTTTAACTAGTATCCTAGGCTGCTAACATAAAGCTTAGAGGAAACTCAACTGTTTTAAATGGAGGCATCGCTGATGAATTAGCATTTATAAGCGATACTTCCATTTAAACCACGATTAAGGTAGAATATTCCAGTCAGATTTTCCTGATGTTTGATGACTCTCTGAAGTGGTTGATGAAGATAAATATGAGGGATAGTTTTGCAGAATGCTAGAGATAGCACAATTCCGAATACATAACTCAATTAAAAAGGGTATTTATTATTATAATAGGCTAAAAAAAACATCTCATGTAAGATTATTTAACAGATTTAAAAAAAAAGTGGTTTTATGTTTTCAATTTGCTGCTGTAGACTAACGCGTTTTATAGACACAAGGAAAATATATAATTAAAATAATATTAAAGTATAATAAGATAAAAACTCATTTAAAGGTTTCCTTGAAAATTAATAATATTCAAGAAATAGGATAGTCCATTTTTTAATATCGTTAGGAAGTGATTATTTAAAGTTTAAATTGAAGACAGCCAAAACAGCATGTTCTTTTTCCTTTAAAAGGAATATTTACCTTTGAAAAGTAAATAAATATTTCTTTTAAGGAAAAATCACATATTATTTTGGCTTTCCTAAATTTCAGTTTATGATAAGAATTATATAAACTTTATAAGAATGTGTCTATCAGTTACTTTACTGTATTTCCTCGGCAAGAAATTATCTCTTTTAATTAAACGTTTCCAACTGAAAAATAATTTTTTGTTTCAGATAAAGAAAATACTGTCACTTTGCAACTATCTTTATAATTATCTCGCCAAATCAATAAAACGCAACTGCTTGACATCTTTGACAATTAATATCCATTTACCTACGTCCGGTCTTTTTACGTTATCTACGTCCGATCGTATCTTGAGACTTCATTTCGAGACACCAACACGTCACGTGACTTTAGTGCAAGGGTCTTAACTAACTAACGACGTCGGTCCATCGTTTTAGATTGTCCAAGGCAGTTTCCACGATGAGAACTATGGCAAATACAAAAATAGCCGGAACGAACCCAGCGACATTCACAGATATGAGCGTCTCAAACAATCAGCAATAAACCAATTCTCCTTTCGAAAGAAGGAGATAATGCCTAGGATAGTGTAACCGAGCATAGCTATACTTCAGACAAGGCTGGTGGTTCAAATAGTGTCATAGGTTTCCAACATGAAGCGTAGAGAAAACTCAGTTCGTATTAACAACCGGCAAACTAGTGTTCGAAACAAATTACGACTTACAATTTTATATCTGGGTTTACTGGAAAAAACTCAAATCCTTTTTATAGATTAAACGACAGAGTCAAAATTTCCAAAATAAAATATAATTCAAATCAGTGACACTAAAAGTCACTTTATAGCAGACAACGTGTGTCATTAATCAATAATAAAAGTTCGAGTTTGACAACTAGATAATGTGTCTAGGCCGGGGTAATGAATTTATAAAGACTATGTAACAATTATCTTTTTAGAAATGAAGATAATTAGACAGTTGTTCTCCTCTGCAATGACTATCATATCATTTTGATTTGAGCTCGGAATATCAATCCTAAGATTTGCATGCGTAATAGTGCGTAATTTTCCCATTTTCTCTCTCGTTTGTTATACTGTCATAAAGGTACTTGTCTTTAACTTTTATTGTCGAAACAGATGACACTTAATTCCTTACTATCTCTCTATCACTATTATTCTGACATATTATGTCTGCGTGTCTCTTTCTTCTTCTCTCTCTCACACACACACTCTCTCTCTCCCTCTCTCTCTCTCTCTCTCTCGCACAAACTTTCTTCCTCTCTTCTCCCACGTGTTTTTTTCTGATTATTTCCTCTCGATTTACTAACACTTCATTTTTATTATTTAAAGTCTTTATTTAAGTTCAGAATTTTTTTTGGGGGGGGGGCGATAATTCATATTATTTGAATTATTCGGACTACTATTCTCACGTTGTGTGCTATTCTCCCAACGTTTCGACTGATCTTTAATTCCGTCATTCGCGAGGCGTATCTTGTCAAACACAGGAATCTTTATGTGTATATAGGTGCCAGAGGACTAATGAAGAATAACCTAATTAATATTCCTGGTGAACCAAGTGCAAAAGAGATCCAGACACTTGCATTTAAGGGAACAACGAGGATACTAAAAAGAGCTCTCGGTTGGTTTTAAAAGCAGGGGACTGTTGGCAGCTGATTTGGCTACCCTATACCCAACATTATAATCTTCAAAGAAAGAAAATTTTAAATAAAAAATCAAACTCAAGCATACGACGATGGAATGAACCGTGACGTAACAGATAAAATACTAGGGAAAATTCAGTTGCAAGTGATACTCTTCTAAAGATTGAATGTTTTATCATCAGTGCGGGCGATACTGAGGAAATAATTTGGAATTACTTACACTTCTGCAAGATCACAGCTGACGCAACGAGAGCATGCAATTTCCGTTGATTAAATACAGAGTTACGTTTGAATTTTTATACTAATTCCTAACCGAAAAAATAATTCCTGAGTTCAATAGAGATACTTTTAAGTTCGCCAGAAAGATTTCCGAGTTCGACAAGGTACACCTGGAGAAAGTCGAAGGTTACATCGACCGAAACTTTATGTGACAAACACTCAAAATTTGCACAGTATTTGGAATAATCCAAACAATAATATGTCGCAATCACTATTTTTTTTAATCTTTATGATAGTAAGCTCTTTATAATGCTCACCACCTCTCTCCGTGTTTTTCAAAAAATTATGAAAGTTATACATTAACATATATGCATATATATATATATATATATATATATATATATATTTGTATGTGTGTGCATTATGTATTATATATT